>NC_089271.1:84645546-84947371 GCF_963930625.1 Muntiacus reevesi | reverse complement strand
CTTGCTCCTTGGAAGTAAAGCTATGAAAAACCTTGATAGCACATTAAAAAGCCGAGACATCCCTTTGCTGATCAAGATCTGTATAGTCAAAGGTATAGTTTTTCCAGTAGTCATGTATGAATGTGAGAGTTGGACCATAAAGAAGGCTGAGCACCAAATAATTGATGTGTTCAAACTGTTGTGCTGGAGAAGATTCTTGAGAGTCTCTTGGACTGCAAGGAGATTGAACCGGTCAATCCTAAAGGAAATCAACCCTGAATATTCATTGGAAGGACTGATGCTGAAGCTTAAACTCCAGCACTTTGGCCACCTGATGCGAAGAGCTGACTCATTGTGAAAAGACCCTGATTCTGGGCAATTTGAGGGCAGGAGGAGAAGGAGGTGACAGAAGATGAGATATTTAGATAGCATCACCAACAAAATGGACATGAGTTTAAGCAAACTCTGGGACTTCCCAGGTGGCACAGTGGTAAAGAATCTGCCTGCAAATGAAGGAGACTTGGGAGACTTGAGTTCAATCCCTGGGTCAAGAAGATCCTCTGGAGTAGGAAATGGCAACCCACTCCAGTATTCTTGCCTGTAAAACTCTATGGACAGAAGAGCCTGGCAGGTTACAGTCCATGGAGTTGCAAAGAATCAGATACGACTAAGAGACTGAGCATGCATGCACAGGGAGATAGTGGAGGACTGAAAAGTCTGGTGTGTTGCAGTCCATGGTATCACAAAGAGCTGGACATGACTTAGTGACTAAACAATAGCAATGAAAATATCACAATAGCATTTGCCTCAAAAGCAATCTGGGTTGTATCTTTCTTTCTGATTCGTCTTCCTCACCTATAAGGTGTATGCCTGGGCTATGCCACCCTCCTCACATTTTCTCCTTACTCCTCCTGAGAGCCTCCCTGACCATCCTCTGTCTTTCCAGTTCCCTGGGCACCTTGCTCCCTTATGACCATTGTAGATGCGATTCCCTCTCCCTGAAAAGCACTTTCCTTCTTTGTTTGGCTAACATCTTTTTTTTTTTAACTCAAGAAAATCATCTGTTCCAGATTTTTAAATTGTGCAATTGTTAGTTTCTAAGTAATTATTATTTTTTTTAAATTGAAGTATATTTAATTTACAATGTTGTGTTAGTTTCAAGTATACAGCACAGTGATTCATTCATGTGTGTGTGTGTGTATTCTTTTTAAGATTCTTTCCCATTATAGGTCATTAAAGAAGGTCCTTGTTGTTACTTATTTTATATACAGTAGTATGTATATGTTAATCCCAAACTCCTAATTTGTTCTCCCTCACCCCCTGCTCTCCCTGTGATAACCATAAGTTTTTTTTCTATGTCTAAAAATGTATTTTTATTTTGTAAATAATTTAATTTGTATCAAATTTTTTAGATTCCACATCTTAACTTCATTTTTGTTTTAACTTAAATGCTGTTTTCTTCAGAAGGTCTTTCTTGGTCTCACAGAATAGAAAAAACTCCCCCAGTTATCTGCTCACCCAGGTTGTTTTACTTTCCCTCATAGAGCTAACACAAATTGTAACTCTTCTGCTGTTTGTGCAAATCATTGTCTAATGTCTTTCTTCCTCATTAAATTCTGAATTTCAGGAAGGCAGAGACTCTCCTTGTCTTGTTCATAGTGCTACCCCTGGAAATTCCCACGAGGCCTAGCATTGTGGCAGAGTTCAATAGGTATTTGTTGTATGAATGAAAGAGATGTTGGAAGAATTGCAATCTATTCCACTGTGCTTGGGTTTATACTCAGGGCATCTGCTGCTTTCAAAGGTATAAATATAATTTACACTAAGCGTAATGAGAGATTTTCTGTCATTCTCTGAGTTCAGGTAGAAAAGCCCTCATTTCACATTCATATGATACAGGCAGATGTAAGTAAGTAGGATGAATAATATAATTTATAACAGGACCAATTTTATGAAGGTATTTAAAACACTTAAGACCTTTTGTTTCCTTTTAGCTTAAGGCTAATTCTCATCTAATATAATTCATTCACTTATTGCATTAATTAAATTGATAACTACAGGAAACGGAAGACATCTGAGGTTTTTTTTTTTTTTTTTTTTTTTTTTTTTTTTTTTTTTTAAAGGCACTTGTGTCATCACTAGGTGTTCCTTCAGCATGGCCCTTCAGTGCCATTGAAAACTGCCAGGCCTAAGGTATTAGCAAATAATAAGAAAAAATAGAAATGGTTAAGTTATGAGAAATGAAAGAATAGATTTGGGAGTCAGATCTGAGTACAAACTACAGATCCTCCATTACTTGTTGTGTGACTTGGGAAAGTAACTCAACTTTTCTAAACCTTGGCTTTTACATTTATAAAATAGGCTTACTAAAATTTTCCTTCTCTGCTTATTGTGAAAAGCATAAGAGATTATATGAAAGATTAGGGAGCCTAGCATTTTATATAATAGTAACTCTTATTACAAATGAAAGAAAGCCTACCTCAGCGATCAAGGCAAAGAAATAGAGGAAAACAACAGAATGGGAAAGACTAGAGATCTCAAGAAAATTAGAGATACCAAGGGGACATTTCATGCAAAGATGGGCTCAATAAAGGAAAGAAATGGTAGGGACCTAACAGAAGCAGAAGATATTAAGAAGAGGTGGCAAGAATACACAGAAGAACTGTACTAAAAAGATCTTCATGACCCAGATAATCACAATGGTGTGATCACTCATCTAGAGCCAGACTTCGTGGAATGTGAAGTCAAGTGGGCCTTAGAAAGCATCACTACGAACAAAGCTAGTGGATGTGATGGAATTCCAGTTGAGCTATTTCAAATCCTGAAAGATGATGCTGTGAAAGTGCTGCACTCAATATGCCAGCAAATTTGGAAAACTCAGCAGTGACCACAGGACTTGAAAAGGTCCATTTTCATTCCAATCCCTAAGAAAGGCAATCCCAAAGAATGCTCAAACTACTGCACAATTGCACTCATCTCACATGCTACTAGAGTAATGCTCAAAATTCTCCAAGCCAGGCTTCAGCAAAACGTGAACTGAGAACTTCCAGATGTTCAAGCTGGTTTTAGAAAAGACAGAGGAAACAGAGATCAAATTGCCAATATCTGCTGGATCATCGCAAAAGCAAGAGAGTTCCAGAAAAACATCTATTTCTGCTTTATTGACTATGCCAAAGCCTTCGACTGTGTGGATCACAATAAACTGTGGAAAATTCTGAAAGAGATGGGAATACCAGACCACCTGACCTGCATCTTGAGAAATCTGTATGCAGGTCAGGAAGCAACAGGACATGGAACAACAGACTGATTCCAAATAGGAAAAGGAGTATGTCAAGGCTGTATATTGTCACCCTGCTTATTTAACTTATATGCAGAGTACAACATGAGAAACGCTGGGTTGGAAGAAGCACAAGCTGGAATTAAGATTGCCAGGAGAAATATCAATAACCTCAGATATGCAGATGACACTACCCTTATGGCAGAAAGTGAAGAGGAACTAAAAAGCGTTTTGATGAATGCGAAAGAGGAGAGTGAAGAAGTTGGCTTCAAGCTCAACATTCAGAAAACTAAGATCATGGCATCTGGTCCCATCACCTCATGGGAAATAGATGGGGAGACAGTGGAAACAGTGTCAGACTTTATTTTTTTGGGCTCCAAAATCACTGCAGATGGTGACTGCAGCCATGAAATTAAAAGACGCTTACTCCTTGGAAGGAAAGTTATTACCAACCTAGATAGCATATTAAAAAGCAGAGACATTACTTTGCCAACAAAGGTCCATCTGGTAACGGCTATGGTTTTTCCAGTGGTCATGTATGGATGTCAGATTTGGGCTGTGAAGAAAGTTGAGTGCCGAAAAATTGACGCTTTTGAACTGTGTTTTTGGAGAGGACTCTTGAGAGTCTCTTGGACTGTAAGGAGATCCAACCAATCCATCCTGAAGGAGATAACTCCTGGGTGTTCATTGGAAGGACTGATGCTGAAGCAGAAACTCCAATACTTGGGCCACCTCATGCAAAGAGTTGACTCATTGGAAAAGACCCTGATTCTGGGAGGGATTGGGGCCAGGAAGAGAAGGGGACGACAGAGGATGAGATGGCTGGATGGCATCACCGAGTCGATGGGCATGAGTTTGAGTAAACTCTGGGAGTTTGTGATGGACAGGGAGGCCTGGTGTGCTGCGATTCATGGGGTCGCAAAGAGTCGGACACAACTGAGTGACTGAACTGAACTGAACTGAGAGGAAAAGGAAAAAAATTCAGAAGCATTTAGCAAAAGGAAAAGATGAAAGAAAATGATGCATTTGGTTTGGAGCAGGACTAGTTTTAAGAAGTGAGTAAGTATTTACTGAAGTGGGAGGAGACAACAGGTTAAGGTTTTACAAGTTCAATTATAACAAGTTATGCTAGAGTGAGGTGGAAACCATTGTCATGGACTCAGTTGTGTCTACCTTCAAAGTACCAATATTGCTGACTCAAAAAAAAAAACACACACACACACACAACGTGAGATTTGCGAGTTAAGTTTTATTTGGGTCAAAATGAGGACTGCATCCCTGGAGAGAGCATTTCAGATAGCTCTGAAAAATTACTCCAAAAATGCAGGGGAGGTCAGAATATATGTGATTTTCGCGGTGGGAAAATACAGTCAAGCACATATTTTTCCAGAAAATTTCTCCTAGTCTGATGTAACCTTCTGCTTGTTATGAGAAACAGTCATCACCATGAAGGATTTTAGTGCTTTTCTAAATATCAGGATATACAAGAATTGGGCTCATAAAATCAGCTACTGAAAATTAACTATCTGAAGACCTGTCCTGCCAATCCCCTCTCCACCCCCAGCACAGAGTGACTCATTTCTTCTCTCCACCTTAAACTCCTTTCAGGCACTGAAAATCAGCAGCTGCTACCATCCAGTATCTCAGAATGTGACTGTATTTGGAGATCAGGCTTCTAATGAGGTAATTAAGGTAACATGATGTCTTATGTTGTTGTTCAGTCACTAAATCATGTCCAATTCTTTGTGACCCCATGGACTGCAGCATGTCAGGCTTCCCTGTCCTTCACCATCTCCCAGAGTTTGCTCAAACTCATATCCATTGAGTCGGTGATGCCATCTAACCATGTCATCCTCTGCTGCCCCCTTCTCCTCTTGCCCTCAATCTTTCTCAGCATCAGGGTCTTTTCCGATGAATTGGCTATTGTGTTGGAGCTTCAGCTTTGGCATCAGTTCTTCCAATGAATATTCAAGGCTAATTTCCTTTAGAATTGACTGGTTTGATCTCCTGCTGTCCAAGGGACTCTTAAGAGTCTTCTCCAGCACCACAGTTCAAAAGCATCAATTCTTTCGCACTCAGTCTTCTTTATGGTCCAACTCTCACATCCTTGTATGACTATTGGAAAAGCCATAGCTTTGCCTACATGGACCTTGACTGGCAAAGTGGTGTCTCTGCTTTTTAATATGCTGTCTAGGTTTGTCATAACTTTCCTTCCAAGGAGCAAGCATCTTTAATTTCATATGAATGGTCCTTAATCCAATAGGATTGTGTCCCTATAAGAAGAGGAGATTAAGGTACAGACAACACAAGAGATGGGTTATCATATGAGGACACAGGGAGAAGGCGGCCATTTGCAAGCCAAGGACAGGGACCTCAGAATGGAACTAATCCTATGAACACCTGGACCTTGGAGTTTCAGCCTCTGGAAATGCAAGGAAATTAATTTCTATTCTTTAAGTCATCCATCCTGTGGTATTTGGTTCCGGCAACCATAACAAACTAATATAATCATAGAGCTTGCCTAATTTTTAAAAGGCATGAGAGATAGGGCTTCCCTGGTGACTTAGATGGTAAAGAATCTGCCTGTACTGCAGGAAACCTCTGTTCAATCCCTGGGTCCAGAAGATCCCCTGGAAAATAAAATGGAGCCTGGCAAGGTATAGTTCATGGGACTGCAAAGAGTCGGACACCAGTGAGCAACTAACATTTTCACTTTTCATGAGAGATAACACATGTGAAAATATCTACTACAGTGCTTATTTTATAGGAAATGCTCCATAAATACTGATTGAATCTGTTAGCAAGCAGAATGTTCTAAAGAAAAGGTTGTACGTTGGTGTCAGGAGTTATTCCCTGTTGTGTTGCTAACTAGCCTTAGGATCTTCATTTCCCTGGACCTCAGAACTTTCACCTGCAAAAAGAATGAAAGTGAAAGGGTTAGTTGCTCAGTCATGTCTGACTTTTTGTGATCTTATGGGCTGTAGCCCACCAGGCTCCTCTGTCTAAGGATTTCTCCAGGCAAGAATACTGGAGTGGGTAGCCATTCCCTTCTCCAGGGGATCTTCATGACCCAGGGATCAAACCTGGGTCTCCGGCACTGCAGGCAGATTCTTTACCATATGAGCTACCAGGGAAGTTCATAGAAAGAAGTTTAGAGCAAACAGGTTTTACTTTTCTGTAGAACTTTAGAATCAAATTGTTGGAAAATCCAGATTTCCTACACGTGTTACCAGTAGAGATGAAACTTGAAATAGATCTTCAGATTCTCAGAGCAGTGTTCTTTCTTGCTATAAATTGTATGCAACCATGAAATGTACTTTTTATACTTAGATGTTAAAGGGGAATACTCCTGCTTTTGTTTTTTAAGATTAAAAAATTTTTCAATACCAGAAAGTTGCCATTATGTTTGCTGTGGAAATCTTCTGATTTCAATAAATATGGTATTGAAATGTTCATTTACTGTGCTGCATTAAAGATTGCTTTCAAGAGAGCTAATTTAAATGAAATCAACATGCAAAAGAAGAAGTCACAAGTGTGTCTGCTTTCTGATTAAGGAATTTACTTCTGTAATTGCATAGCCAAAAGAAAGGAGGGAAAACCCACTGCTGTAACCTACTTTTGCCTTGGTCAGAAGCAGCTATTTATATTTTGAATTGATGTTATCTTGGTGATAAGGCCTCAAGGTCCAACCATGTGCTATTGCAAGATAAATTAGTGAC
The DNA here is from genome assembly GCF_963930625.1 of Muntiacus reevesi. Lineage (NCBI taxonomy): Eukaryota > Metazoa > Chordata > Mammalia > Artiodactyla > Cervidae > Muntiacus > Muntiacus reevesi. Next base: position 84,940,396 of record NC_089271.1, on the reverse strand, counting down.
AACTGTCAGATTGTCCAAGAAAAAGTAATATTCAACTCTTCAATTTCATCATATAAAATAGTTTAGTGCTCTACAGTAATGTCAAAGTTTGTGTTTATTCCTAAGTGGTGACTGCAGCCATGAAATTAGAAGATGCTTACTCCTTGAAAGGAAAGTTATGACCAACCTAGACAGCATATTAAAAAGGAGAGACGTTAGTTTGCCAACAAAGGTCCATCTAGTTAAGGCTGTGATTTTTCCAGTAGTTATGTATAGGTATGAGAGTTGGACTATAAAGAAATCTGAGCACCAAAGAATTGATGCTTTTGACCTGTGGTGTTGGAGAAGACTCTTGAGAGTCCCTTGGACTGCAAGGAAACCCAGCAAGTCCTTCCTAAAGGAGATCAGTCCTGAGTGTTCATTGGAAGGACTGATGTTGAAGCTAAAACTCCAATACTTTGACCACCTGATGCGAAGAGCTGACTCATGTGAAAAGACCCTGATACCGGGAAAGACTGAGGGCAGGAGGAGAAGGGGACGACAGAGGATGAGATGGTTGGATGATATCACTGACTCAATGGACATGAGTTTGGGTAAACTCTGGGAGTTGGTGATGGACATGGAGGTCTAGAGTGCTGATGTCCATGGGATTGCAAAGAGTCGGACACGACTGAGCTACTGAACTGAACTGAACTGAACTGAAGTTGTATTAGTTGTTAACCTCTGGTTTTGAAACTTAGAAAAGGTAAACCCTACATATACAGGGATGAAATTTACTCACTTGAACTTAAACTGGAAACACGAAATGATCTTACAGGCTTTATAACTTACTCTGCATTGTGTGAGTTTGATTAAGTTTGAACTGCATTTATTCAGGATGGCAAGAGCCACTGGGCTCCTTGCTTTGATTATATTACTTTTTAAAAGTCAAAATAGGGAAGTGGCGGAGGCGGTCCTAAGATGACGGTGGAATAGGACGGGGAGACCACTTTCTCCCCCACAAATTCATTGAAAGAACATTTGAATGCTGAGCAAATTCCACGAAACAAGTTCTGATTGCTGACAGAGGACATCAGACACCCAGAAAGGCAGCCCATTGTCTTAAAGGAGGTAGGACAAAATATAAGATAAAAAGAGAGATAAAAGAGGTAGGGACAGAGATCCCTCCTGGAAAGGGAGTCTTAAAAGATAAGTTTCCAAACACCAGGAAATACTTTCACTGGCGGGTTTGTGGGGAATATTGGAATCTCAGAGGGCAACATAACTGGGAGGAAAAATAAATAAATAAATAATTAAAACCCACAGATTGCATGTTTAACAGCAACTCCCAGCACTTGCAGCCACCACCAGCAAGTGGGGGCTGAACAGGGAGGTACCAGCTACATTGCTTAGGGTAAGGACCAGGCCTGAATGCCCCAAGGGCAATCTGAGGAAACTAACTTGAGATAGCAACCTATACTGTGGGAGAGAGAGAGAGAGCTATCCTGTGATAAGCCCTAACTTGAGGCACTGCCAGGCCCACTCACAGAAAAAAGGACTGAGCAAATACCAGAAAAGAGCTAGCAGGCTACGGACTGACCCATCCCCTGCAGGAGACAGACAGAGGGCAGCCAGAGTCAGAAAGGGGCAATTGTGGCCCCAGAGAGGCATCCTCTACCAAAGTGCAAACAGGTTCCATTGCTAATCAAGAATTCTTGGGATTCTGGATGGTTGACATCCACCGGGATGGTCACAGCCAGAGATGAGCTCCCCAGAAGAGACACACGGCGCACCTGAGAAGCTGTGACCATTGTACACCCAGAAAACCGAGTGGTTGGGACAGGGGAAGTGATAAGATGCATTGCCCACCTGCGGGTGACTGCGCTCACCAAGCATCTGGTCATCTAAACTGCTCGGACCTGGAAAGGGCACAAAACTCAGGCTCAACCAAGTCTGCACCTTTGTGGAGTACTCGAGAACCTGAACCTGAGCGGCTTAGACCTGGGAAGCACACACAACCCAGGGTCCACCTCAGACAGTTCCCAGCAGAGCAACCTAGAGCCTGAGAAGTGTAGACCATGAAAGCACACATATCCTCCTTGAGCGGGAGCAAATCCAGTGTGGCTGAAACACTGCGAGCACTCCCCACACATGCCAGTGATATTTGGTTGCAGTGTTCCTTCCTCCCCACAGCACGACTGAACAAGTGAGCCTAAATAAGTGACCACATTCGCTCCCTTGCGTCGGGAAAGAAATTAAACACTGAAGAGACCAGCAAACAGAAGAAGCTAAAATAAACAAAGGAAACTGCTTTGGAAGTGACAGGTGCAACAGATTAAAACCCTGTAGTTAGCACCGACTATATTGGAAGGGGCCTATAGATCTTGAGAAGTATAAGCTGGATCAAGGAACTATCTGAAACTGAACTGAGCCCACACTGTCTGCAACAGCTCCAGAGAAATTCCTAGATATATTTTTACTATTGTCATTTTTTTAAATTTAATTTTTTATTTTAAGTCCTTTATTACTCCTTTAATTTTCATTTTTATAATATATTACCTTGCAAAGAAGGATGCTATTTTTAAAGCAAATTTCATATATATGTTTTATAATTTTTGTGACTGTTTTGTTCTTTTAATATTGGAATTTTTAGAATCTAACTCCTACTCTATATTTTTCATCTTTGCTTTTTGGTATTTGTTATCAATTTTGTACCTTTAAGAACGAAATCTTAGTACCCACTTTTATTTGGGAGTGTGATTCCTGGCTTGACTGCTCTCTCCCCCTTTTGACTCTCCTTTTTCTCCCCCAGGTCACCTGTATCTCCTTCCTCCCCCTTCTCTGCTCTACCCAATTCTGTGAATCTCTTTGTGTGTTCTAGGCTGTGGAGAACACTTAGGGAACGGATTACTGCCTGGATCTACCTCTCTCCTTTTGATTCCCCCTTTTCTCCTCTTGGTCACTTCTGTCTCCTTCTTCCCTCTCCTCTTCTCTGTGTAACTCCATGAACATCTCTGAGGGGTCCAGACTGTGGAGAGAACATAAGGAATTGATTACTGGCTAGCTTTCTCTCTCACCTTTTGATTCCCCCTCATCTCCTTCTGTGGAAAATACTGAGAGAGATGGGAATATCAAATAACCTGACCCACCTCTTGAGAAACCTATATGCAGGTAGGGAAGCAACAATTAGAACTGGACATGGACCAACAGACTGATTCCAAATAAGAAAAGGAGTACATCAAGGCTGTATATTGTCACCCTCCTTACTTAACTTATATGCAGAGTACATCATGAGAAACGCTGGGCTAGGAAGAAGCACAAGCAGAAATCAAGATTGCCAGGAGAAATATGAATAACCTCAGATAAGCAGATGACACCACTCTTATGGCAGAAAGTGAAGAGGAACTAAAAAGCCTCTTGATGAAAGTGAGAGAGGAGAGTGAAAAAGTTGGCTTAAGGCTCAATGTTCAGAAAACTAAGATCATGACATCTGGTCCCATCATTTCATGGCAAACAGATGAGGAAACAGTGGCTGACTTTATTTTTCTGGGCTCCAAAATCACTGCAGATGGTGATTGCAGCCATGAAATTAAAAGACACTTACTCCTTGGAAGGAAAATTATGAACAACCTAGATAGAATATTAAAAAGCAGAGACATTACTTTGCCAACAAAGGTCCGTCTAGTCAAGGCTATGGTTTTTCCAGTGGTCATGTATGGATGTGAGAGTTGGACTGTGAAGAAAGCTGAGCACCAAAATTTGATGCTTTTGAACTGTTGTGTTGGAGAAGACTCTTGAGAGTCCCTTGGACTGCAAAGATATTCAACCAGTCCATCCTAAAGGAGATCAGTCCTGGGTGTTCATCGGAAGGACTGATGCTGATGCTGAAACTCCAATACTTTGGCAACCTCATGTGAATAGTTGACTCATTGGAAAAGACCCTGATTCTGGGAGGAATTGGGGGCAGGAAGATATGGGGATGGCAGAGGATGAGATGGCTGGATGGCATCACCGACTCGATGGACATGAGTTTGGGAAAACTCTGGGAATTGGTGATGGACATGGAGGCCTGGCATGCTGCAATTCATGGGGTCCCAAGGAGTCAGACATGACCGAGCGACTAAACTGAACTGAACTGAACATCTCCTTCTGCTCACGTCTATCTCCCTCCTCTCTCTTCTCTTCTCCATGTAACTCTGTGAACCTCTCCGGGTGTCACTCACTGTGGAAAAACTTTTCATCATTAACCAAGATATTTTATTATCAGTGCTGTATAAATGGACAAGTCTTGAGGCTACTGTAAGAAAAAGACTGAAATCCAGAGGCAGGAGGCTTAAGTTCAAAACCTGAGAACACCAGAGAACTCCTGACTCCAGGGAATATTAATCGAAAAGAGCTGATCCAAAAGCTTCCATACCTACACTGAAACCAAGCACCACCCAAGAGCCAACAAGTTCCAGAGCAAGACATACCATGCAAATTCTCCAGCAACACAGGAAAATAGCCCTGAGCTTCAATATACAGGCAGCCCAAAGTCACACCAAACCCACTGACATCTCAAAACTCATTACTGGGCACTTCATTGCACTCCAGAGAGAAGAAATTGAGCTCCACCCACCAGAACACCGATGCAAGCTTCCCTAACCAGGAAACCCTGACAAGCCACCCATCCGTCCCCAACCACAGTGAGGAACCTCCACAATAAGGAGGAACCACAATCTGTCAAAATACAAAAAGGCCACCCCAAACACAGCAATCTAAACAAGATGAAAAGGCATAGAAATACTCAGCAGGTAAAGGAACAGGATAAAAATGCCCACCAAACCAAACCAAAGAGGAAGAGATAGGGAATCTACCTGATAAAGAATTCGGAATAATGATAGTGAAAATGATCCAAAATCTTGAAAGCAAAATGGAGTTATAGATAAATAGCCTGGAGACAAGGATCAAGAGGATGCAAGAAATGTTTAACAAGGATCTAGAAGAAATAAAAAAAGAGTCAATATATAATCAATAATGCAACAAATGACATCAAAAACACTCTCAAGGGAACCAATAATGAAGGCAGAATAACGGAGACAGAAGATAGGATAAGTGAGGTAGAAGATAGAATGGTAGAAATAAATGAAGCAGAGAGAAAAAAAGAAAAAAGAATTGAAAGAAATGAGGACAACCTCAGAGACATCTGGGACAATGCTAAACGCCCCAACATTCGAATCACAGTAGTCCCAGAAGAAGAAGAAGACAAAAAAAAAAAAAAAAAAAAAAAAGGCCATGAGAAAATACTTCAGGAGATAATAGTTGAAAAATTCCCTAACATGGGGAAAGAAATAGTCACCCAAGTTCAAGAAACCCAGAGAGTCCGAAACAGGATAAACCCAAGGCAAAACACGCCAAGACACATATTAATCAAATTAACAAAGATCAAACCCAAAGAACAAATATTAAAAGCAGCAAGGGATAAACATCAAATAAGACACAAGGGGATGCCTATAAGGATAACAGCTGATCTATCAATAGAAACTCTTCAGGCCAGAAAGGAATGGCAGGACATACTTAAAGTAATGAAAGAGAATAACCTACAACCCAGATTACTGTACCCAGCAAAGATCTCATTCAGCTATGAAGGAGAATTCAAAAGCTTTACTGACAAGCAAAAGCTGAGAGAATTCAGCACCACCAAACCAGCCCTTCAACAAATGCTAAAGGATATTCTCTAGACAGGAAACACAGAGGGGTGTATAAACGCGAACACAAAACAACAAAGTAAATGGCAACAGGACCATACCTATTAATAATTACCTTAAATGTAAATGGGTTGAATGTCCCCACCAAAAGACAAAGACTGGCTGAATGGATACAAAAACAAAACCGCCTATATGTTGTCTACAAGAGACCGAACTCAAAACAAGGGACACATACAGACTGAAAGTGAAGGACTAGAAAAAGATATTCCATGCAAATAGAGACCAAAAGAAAGCCGGAGTAGCAATACTCATATCAGATAATATAGACTTTAAAACAAAGGCTGCAAAAAGAGTCAGAGGAGGACACTACATAAGATCAAAGGATCAATCCAAGAAGAAGATATAACAATTATAAATATATATGCACCCAGCATAGGAGCACAGCATTATATAAGGCAAATGCTAACAAGTATGAAAGGGGAAATTAACAATAACACAATAATAGTGGGAGACTTTAATATCCCATTCACGCCTATGGATAGACCAACTAAACAGAAAATTAGCAAGGAAACACAAACTTTAAATGATACAATAGACCAGTTAGACCTAATTGATATCTATAGAACATTTCACTCCAAAACAATGAGTTTCAACTTTTTCTTAAGTGCACATGGAACTTTCTCCAGGAAAGATCAAATCCTGGGCCATAAATATAGCTTTGGAAAATTTAAAAAAAATTGAAATCATTCCAAGCATCTTTTCTGACCACAATGCAGTAAGATTAGATGTCAGTGACAGGAGAAAAGCTATTAAAAATTGCAACATATGGAGGCTGAACAACACGCTGCTGAATAACAAACAAATCACAGAAGAAATAAAAAAGAAACAGAAATATACATAGGAACGAATGAAAATGAAAACACAACAACCCAAAACCTATGGGACACTGTAAAAGCAGTGTGAAAGAGAAGGTGCATAGCAATATAGGCTTACCTCAAGAAATAAGAAAAAAGTCAAATAAATAACCTAAAACTACACCTAAAGCAACTAGAAAAGGAAGAAATGTTAGTAGAAGGAAAGAAATCTTAAAAATTATAGCAGAAATAAATGGAAAAGTAACAAAGGAGACCATAGCAAAAATCAACAAAGCTAAAAGCAGGTTCTTTGAGAAGATAAATAAAATTGACAAACCATTAGCCAGACTCATTAAGAAACAAAGGGAAAAGAATGGAGTCAATAAAATTAGAAATGAAAATGGAGAGATCACAACAGACAACACAGAAATACAAAGGATCATAAGAGACTACAATCAGAAAATATATGCCAATAAAATGGACAACTTGGAAGGAATGGAAAATTCTTAGAAAAGTACAACTTTCCAAAACCAAACCGGGAAGAAATAGAAAATCTTAACAGACCCATCACAAGCAAGGAAATCGAAACTGTAATCAGAAATCTTCCAGAAAACAAAAGTCCACCAGACGACTTCACAGCTGAATTCTACCAAAAATTTAGAGAAAAGCTAACACTTATCCTTCTCAAACTCTTCCAGAAAATTGCAGAAGAAGGTCAACTTCCTAACTCATTCTTTGAGGCCACCATCACCCTAATACCAAAACCAGACAAAGATGCCACAAAAAAAGAAAACTACAGGCCAATATCACTGATGAACATAGATGCAAAAATCCTTAACGAAATTCTAGCAAACAGAATCCAACAGCATATTAAAAAGATCATACATCATGACCAAGTGGGCTTTATCCAAGGGATGCAAGGATTCTTCAATATTCACAAATCATTCAACATAATACACCACATTGACAAATTGAAAGATAAAAACTCCATGATTATCTCAATAGATGCAGAAAAAGCCTTTGACAAAATTCAACATTCATTTATGATAAAAATTCTCCAGAAAGCAGGAATAGAAGGAACATACCTCAACATAATAAAAGCTATATATAACAAGCCCACAGCAAACATTATCCTCAATGGTGAAAAACTGAAAGCATTTCCCCTAAATTCAGGAACAAGATAAGGGCGCCCACTCTCAGCACTACTATTCAACATAGTTTTGGAAGTTTTGGCCAGACCCGTCAGAGCAGAAAAAGAAATAGAAGGAATCCGGATTGGAAAAGAAGAATTAAACCTCTCACTGTTTGCAGATGACTTGATCCTCTACATAGAAAACCCCAAAGATTCTACCAGAAAATTACTAGAGCTGATCAATGAATATAGTAAAGTTTCAAGATATAAAATTAACACACAGAAATCCCTTGTATTCCTATACACTAACAATGAGAAAACAGAAAGATGAATTAAGGAAATAATTCCATTCACCATTGCAACAAAAAATATAAAATACTTAGGAATATATCTACCTAAAGAAACAAAAGACCTAAATATATAGAAAACTATAAAACACTGGTGAAAGAAATCAAAGAGAACACAAGTAGATGGAGAAATATACCTTGTCCATGGATTGGAAGAATCAATACTGTGAAAATGAGTATACTACCCAAAGCAATGTATAGATTCAATGCAAGCCCTATCAAGCTACCAACGGTATTTTCACAGAACTAGAACAAATAATTTCACAGTTTGTACAGAAATACAAAAAACCTCGAATAGCCAAAGCAATCTTGAGAAAGAAGAATGGAACTGGAGGAATCAACCTGCCTGACTTCAGGCTCAACTACAAAGATACAGTCATCAAGACAGTGTTGTACTGGCACAGAGACGGAAATATAGATCAATGGAGCAAAATAGAAAGCCCAGAAATAAGTCCACGCACCTATGGACAACTTATCTTTGCCAAAGCAGGCAAGAATATACAATGGAGAAAAGAGAAACTCTTTAACAAGTGGTGTTGGGAAAACTGGTCAAACACTTGTAAAAGAATGAAACTAGAACACTTTCTAACACCATACACAAAAATAAACTCAAAATGGATTAAAGATCTAAATGTAAGACCAGAAACTATAAAACTCCTAGGGGAAAACATAGGCAAAACTCTATCTGACATAAAGCACAGCAGGATCCTCTATGACCCACCTCCCAGAGTAATGGAGATAAAAGCAAAAATAAACAAATGGGGCCTAACTAAACTTAAAAAACTTTTGCACAATGAAGGAAACTATAAGCAAGGTGAAAATACAGCCTTCAGAATGGGAGAAAATACTAGCAAATGAATCAACTGACAAAGAATCAATCTCAAAAATACACAAGCAACTCCTGCACCTCAATTCCAGATAAATAAACGACCCAATAAGAAAATGGGCCTAAGAACTGAACAGACATTTTTCCAAAGAAGACATACAGATGGCTAACAAACACATGAAAAAATGCTCAACATCACTCATTACCAGAGAAATGCAAATCAAAACCACAGTGAGGTACCATTTTACGTCAGTCAGAATGGCTGCTATCCAAAAGTCTATAAGCAATAGATGCTGGAGAGGGTGTGGAGAAAAGGGAAATCTCTTACACTGTTGGTGGGAATGCAAACTAGAAAAGCCACTATGGAGAACAGTGTGGGGATTCCTTAAAACACTGGAAATAGAACTGCCATATGACCTAGCAATCCCACTGAGGGCATACACACCAAAGAAACCAAAATTGAAAGAGACACGTGTACCCCAATGTTCATTGCAGTACTGTTTATAATAGCCAGGACATGGAAGCAACCTAGATGCCCATCAGCAGACCAATGGATAAGGAAGCTATGGTACAGGTACACAATGGAATATTACTCAGCCATTAAAAAGAATGCATTTGAATCAGTTCTAATGAGATGGATGAAACTGCAGCCTGTTATACAGAGTGAAGTAAGCCAGAAAGAAAAACACCAATATAGTATACTAACACACATATATGGAATTTAGAAAGATGGTAATGTTAACCCTATATGTGAGACAGCAAAGGAGACACAGATGTATAGAACAGTCTTTTGGACCCTGTGGGAAAGGACAAGGGTGGAATGATTTGGGAGAATGGTATTGAAACATGTATATTATCACGTGTGAAACAGATCGCCAGTCCAGGTTTGATGCATGTGATAGGGTGCTCGTGGTTGGTGCACTGGGATGACCCAGAGTGATGAGATGCGGAGGGCGGTGGGAGGGTGGTTCAGGATGGAGAACAGATGTACGTCCATGGTGGATTCATGTCAACGTATGGCAAAGCCACCACAATATTGTAAAGTAATTAGCCTCCAATTAAAATGAATAAATTTATTAAAAACCAATAAATAAATACTTTGGAAAAAAATTTTTTTCTGAAGAAAAATAATAAATAAAAGTCAAAATAATAATTGCTCATGTTTGTATTTCACTAACCATCATCTTGATACTTCTCTACCAGGTGGTGCTGGTTGTAAAGAAGCAGCTTGCCAATGGAGGAAATGGGCTATATTGATGTGCTAAAAGAAATTTGTTTTATCGTAAACTTCTCAGGGCCTTTAATACACTTAAGACATTGCAAAAATCTCCATGAAGGGAGCTTCCTCAATGGCTCAGCAGCAGACTCTGCCTGCCAGTGCAGGAGATGCAAGAGATAGGTTTGACTCCTGGGTCGGGAAGACCCACTGGAGAAGGGCATGGGAACCCACTCCAGTATTCTTGCCTGGGAAATACCATGGACAGAGAAGCTTGGTGGGGTCCAGTTCATGGGGTCACAAAGAGTTGAATACGACTGAGCACAGCTTTACATGTTTTAACTGTGTTAACTCATTCATTCTTCACAGTAAATCATTTAATCCTCACAAATGTGAAATAAGAGGTAGGTGAATAGCTCAAGGTCTCAAAGCTCGCAGTGGCAGAATTGAAATCCAGGCAGTTTGACTCGAGTCCGGGATTAGAGAATTACTTTGTAAGCTGTTTTCCCAAAGGCAACACTCTTCGGTTACCAATATCCCACATGCAATAGCTCAGTCTTTTGCTGATCTCTTTCATCCTTACTTCTTTCAGTTCAGTTCAGTTACTCAGTCGTGTCCGACTCTTTGCGACCCCATGAATTGCAGCACACGAGGCCTCCCTGTCCGTCACAAACTCCCGGAGTTTACTCAAACAGATGTCGGTGATGCCATCCAGCCATCTCATCCTCTGTCGTCCCCTTCTCCTCCTGCCCTCAATCCCTCCCAGCATCAGGATCTTTTCCAATGAGTCAACTCTTCACATGAGGTGGCCAAAGTATTGGAGTTTCAGCTTCAGCATCAGTCCTTTCAATGAACATCCAGGACTGATCTGCTTTAGGATGGACTGGTTGGATCTCCTTGCAGTTCTTTCTTTAAGACTTGATAATCCTCTGACAAGGTATGTATTCAGAGTTATCTTTGAAGAATGAAGTATGAAATAGAAAGGAACATTTGTTCCTTACTAATAACTTGAAAGTGATTCTACAAAGCTGATATTTGGGCATCCAAATATGAATTGCCAATACTTCCAATCAGCCTCAGCTCCAGCTGGTCTGCTATAATTCACAAATTAGGATCTGAGCCCAGATTGCATGAAAGAGAAGATTTGAGATGATGTCCGTTTTAACTGCCACACAGGCTCTACATCTGATTAGCAGAGGGTGGCTATCTTTTACATTTTTTTCTCCTGTTAGAAATAGCCTTAACACACATCTTTGAAAATTTGAAGTTAGAAAAGTCACGTGTATCAAAATTTAGATTGTTGGTTTCATTAGATATATGTCATTTTCTTTCTAAACTCATTTTACTGAATGTTTGAATTAATTTTACCAAAAAATTTCTATCAGCAGAATGTTATGAAAACATTAAATATTTTATAAAGCATATATATGCTTTATTGATTTTATGTACTTGTCTTTTGTGTTTTTAAACCTTCTGTTTCAAAAATGTAAAACTAGAATGAATCTATAAAATATATGAATTTTTCAACAAAGTTGGAAGATTTCATATATATGGGTGGGCTTCTGTCATGGCTCAGATGGCAAAAAATCTGCCTGCAGTGAAGGAAACCCAGGTTTGATCCCTGGGCCAGGAAAATCCCTTGGAGAAGGGAATGGCTACCCACTCCAGTATTCTTGCCTGGAGAGTTCCATTGTCAGAGGAGCCTGGTGGGCTACAGTCCATGGGGTAGCAAAGAGTCAGATATGACTGAGAGACTAACACACATGTGTATATAATATATATATATGTAATGCAAGAGTTAAATACAAATAATTAAATATATATTTTTCACTTTTGATATTTGAGCAATCACCAAATTTCAGTATGAGCTATTCTAGTCAATTAGATATTTTGTGCTTGCTCAGTCCCCTTGGGGCAAACATTTGGATTTCTGGAGCAAGTGAATGACTATCCTGTTATTTAGGATCACTCTTTAGATAGGTCTCTTGCCTCTATGAACTGTACACTGGCACCTTCTAACTAGTAGCTTCCTGGTTAAAAGCATCCTCTCCATTCAGTCTTTCAATCCCCACTAATTTCTTATTCTTATCACCCCCAGACACTTTGAGGATACCAGGACAGCTGTATATATTGATTTGGTGCCAGAGGCCCCAGGCCTACTCCAGATCTGAAGTCCAGACTTGACTGAGGCAGAGAATATTACAAAGGCTTTGTTGTTGTTCAGTCACTAAGTTGTGTCTGACTCTTTGCAACTCAATGGACTGTAGCGTGCCAGGCTTCCCTGTCCTTCACTATCTCCCGAAGTTTGCTCAGACTTGTATCTGTTGAGTCGGTGATGCCATCCAAGCATCTCATCCTCTCCTACCTGCTTCTCCTGTTGTCTTTAATCTTTCCCAGCATCAGTGTCTTTTCCAATGAGTTGGCTCTTTGCATCAGGTGGCCAAAGCATTGGAGCTTCAACTTCAGCACCAGTCCTTGCAATGAATATTCAGGACTGATTTCCTTTAGGATGGACTGGTTGGATCTCCTTGCAGTCCAAGGGACTCTCAAGAGTCTTCTCCAGCACAACAGTTTGAAAGCATCAATTCTTCATCTCTCAGCCTGCTTGATTGCCCAGCTCTCACATCTGTACTTGACTACTTGAAAAAACATAACTTTGACTACACAGATGTCTCTGCTTTTTAATATGCTTGCTAGGTTTTTACAGTTTTTTTTTTTTCCAAGGAGCAAGCATCTTTGAATTTCATGGCTTCAGTCACTGTTCAGAGTGATTTTGGAGCTCAAGAAAGTAAAATCTAACACTGTTTCCACTTTTCTCCTTTTCCCTCATCTATTTGCCATGAAGTGATGGGATCAGATGCCATGATCTTAATTTTTTTCAATGTTGTGTTTTAGCTTGGGACTTAAAATCATGTTTCACTAAATGGAGTTTCTGCTGTGATCTGGGGTATGTAGCCTTCAATCCTGTTTAATGCCAATACTCACTGACACCAATGCCTAGCTTCTTATTTGGTGCAATATATATAGTTGAACTTCAATTTCAGTTTTTCCTTCTACCATTCAACTTGTCTGTTAGAACAAGGCTATTTTAAGTCACAGTCCAACTATCTGGTGACTTAATGCTCTTGAAATTTCACCTACCACTATTGTGAAAAGTAGACTCAGTTGTCCATATCGTGAGTTTTTGGTGAAATCCTACCTTGAATTGACCCAGTACTGGCACCTTAATGATACCCCAGGTATCATTAATAATTACTTGAAAAATTTCCCCCCATTGGCCCACTTTTAAGGCAAGATAATTTCCTCTGCCTCAGAACTATCACCAGCTCCAAGCAAGTGTAAACCTAGAGCCCCTAACCTTTGTGCTATGAAAGATTATTTTTTCCTGCTAAAATATGCATGACATAAAATTTACAATTTTAACCACTTTTAAGTGTAATTAAGTGGCATTAAGTACATTTACATTGTTGTGCAACCATCAGCACTATCCTGTTCCAGAATCCCAAATTGAAACCCTGTACCCCCTGAATAATAACTTCCCATTCTTTCTTCTCCATGGGTCTCTGGTTACCACTATTGTACTTTCTGTTTCTATAAATTTGATTATCCTTAGTACCTCATCTAGGTAGAATCATAATATTTTTACTTTTGTGACTGGCTTATTTCACTTAACATCATGTCTTCAAAGTTCAACCATGTTGTAGTATATCAGAATCTCATTCATTTTTAAAGCTGAACGGGCTTCCATTGTGGCTCAACTGGTAAATAATATGCCTGCAGTGTAGGAGGCCTGGGTTCAATCCCTGGGTTGGGAAGATCCCCTGGAGAAGGGAAAGGCTACCCACTCCAGTATTCTGGCCTGGAGAATTCCATGTATAGTCCATGGGATTACAAAGAGTCGGACATGACTGAGTGACTTTCATTTTCACTTTCAACATTCTAAGCAAGTGCTACATTTTGTTTATCCATTTATCCATAAATGTATATTTGGGTTGCTACCACCATTCTTATTGAAGTATAGTTGATTTACAGGGTTTTATTAATTTCAGGTATACAACATAGTGATTCAATAATCTTATAGATTATGCTTTATTAAAAGTTATTACAAGGACTTGGCTGGTGGTCCAGTGCTTAAGAATCTGCCTGGTAATGTTGGGGACACAGGTTTGATCCCTGGCTCAGGAAGATTCTACAAGCCATAGGGCAACAAAGCCCATGAGACAGAATTACTGAAGCCCACACATTCTAGAGCCCATCCTCTACAACAAGAGAAGTCACTGGATTGAGAAGCCTGCACACCACAACTAGAGAATAGCCCCTGCTTGCTACAACTAGAGAAAGCTCACATGCAGTGACAAAGACCCAGTGCAGACAAAAATAAATAAATATTTTTAAAAATTATTACAAGATAATGTCTAATAATTCCTGTGCTATGCAATACAACCTTGTTGCTTATGTATTTTACACATAGTAATTCCCCTTCCCTCTCCCCGCTAGTAGCCACTAGTTTGCTTTCTGTATCTGTGTGTTTCAGTTTTGCTATATACATTTGTTTGTATTATTTTTTTGATTCCACATACAAATGGAATCATACAGTATTTGTCTTTCTCTGCCCCACTTATTTCACTAAGCATAGTGTTCTCTGGGTCTATTCATGCCATGTCACTGCAAATGGCAGAATTTCATTCTTTTTACGGCTGAGTAATGGATGGCATCACAGACTCGATGGGCATGAGTTTGAGTAAACTCTGGGAGTTGGTGATGGACAGGGAGGCCTGGCATGCTGCAATTCATGGGGTCGCAAAGAGTCGGACCTGACTGAGCGACTGAACTGAACTGAACTGAATGATCTATTGTGTGTACAGACACACACATATATACTATATACCATATCTTCTATATGCATTTGTCTGCTGATAGACACTTATGTTGCTTCCATATCTTTATTTTTTTTTAATTGGAGGATAATTGCATTACACTGATATGTTGGTTTCTTCCATACAACAATGTGAATCATAAGTATACATATATCTTCTCCCTCTTGAACTTATATCCTGACCTCCACCCCATCACACCGCTCTAGGTTGTCAGAGAGCACCAGGTTGAGCCTTCTGTGTTATACAGCAATTTCCCACTAGCTCTCTGTTTTACATGTAGTAATATATATGATTCAATCTACTCTCTCAATTCATCCTTCCCTCTCCTTCCCCTGCTGTGTCCAGATATCTGTTCTCTTATGTCTGCATCTCTATTCCTATGCCACAAATAGGTTCATCAGTACCATCTTTCTAGACTCCATATATATATGTGTTAATATATGATATTTGCTTTTCTCTTTCTGACTTTACTCTGCATAACAGGCTCACATTCATCCACCTCAGTAGAACTGACTTAAATTTATTACTGTTTATGGCTGAGTAATAATCTTTTGTATATATGTACCACAACTTCTGCTTCCCCATCTTGAGTTGCTAATTATTAGAGAAATGCAAATCAAAAGAAGATTGAAAATCACACCTGTCAGAATGGCTATCATCAAAAAGTCTACAAATGTTGGCGAGGATGTGAATAAAAATCTACCCCTGTGCACTGTTGGTGGGAATGTAAATTGGTGCAGCCACTATGGAAAACATATAAAGATTCCTCAAAAACAAACAAACAAACAAAAATAAAGCTAACATATGATCCAGCAATTCCACCCCTGATATTTATCTGAATAAAACAAAAACACTAATTTGAAAAGATACATGAACCCCAATGTTCACAATAGTACTATTTACCATAGCTAACATATGGAAACAACCCAGGTGTTCCATACCTGGGATACCTTTTGAATATTGTGAATAATGATGCTGTGAACATGGGTGTACCAATGTCTGTTTGAGTCCCTGATTTAAATTCTTTTGGGTATATAACCAAAAGTGGAATTTTTCAGTCTTATGGTAGTTCTGTTTAAGTTTTTGAAACTGCAATGTTTTCTACTGAGGCTGTAATATTTTATATCCCCACCAGCAATTCACAAGGTTTCCTGTTTCTCCACATCCTATCTTATGCTTGTTATTTCTATCTTGTTTTTGTTTTTATTAAAACAAATTTTGTAATAGCCATCTTAATGGAATTGAAATGGTACTTCCTTGTAGTTTTGATTTGAATTTACCTAATGATTAGTGATGTTGAGCATCTTCTCAAGTGCTTATTGGACATCTGTATATATTTGGAGAAATATCTATTCAAGGTCTTTGCCCATTTTTCCGTTAGTTTGTTTGTTTTCCCTTTGTTCTTGAATTGTGGTAGATCTTTTTATATTCTTCCATGGTGGCTCAGACAGTAAAGAACAAAGAATGTGCCTGCAATGTGGGAGACATGGGTTTTATCCCTAGGTTGAGAAGATCTCATGGAGAAAGGAATGGCTACCCACTCCACTATTCTTGTTTGGAAAATTCCATGGACAGAGGAGCCTCTCAGGCTACAGTCCATGGGATTGAGTGGACATGACTGAACGACTAACACTTTCACTGTTTCTTCTGTATATTCTAGATAGTAATCCCTGATCAGATGTATGATTTTAGGATATTTTCACCCATTCTGTGGGGTGCTCTTTCACTTGTGGATAGTGTCCTTTTGATGCAGAAAAGTTTTTAATTTTGATGAAATATAATTTTTCTATGCTTTAAGTATCATACCAAGAAATCACTACCAAATATAGTGTTATGAAACTTTCCTTCCATGTTTTCCTCTGAAATTTTTTTTATCTTTGGGTGTTATGTTTAACTCTTTGATCTACTTTCTTTCTATATTAGATTAGGATTCAGCTTCATTCTTTTGCACGTGGATATCCCATTTTCCCAGCACAATTTGTTGAAAAAGCTGTCCTTTCACCATTCAGTTGTCTTGGTACTTTTATTAAAAAAATAAAAATAAAAATCATTTCACCATATACATATATGTATGTGTGAGGGAGTGGGTTTATTTCTGGGTTCTCTATTCTGTTCCAATGCTCTGTATCTGTTTTATGCCAGTGTCACACTGTGTTGATTACTGTAGACTTGTAGTAAGTTTTGAAATTGAAAATCGTGTCTCCCAACTTTGTCTTTTTAAAAGATTTTTTGGCTGTTGTGGTCCCCTGAAATTCCATATACACTTTAGTATGGATTTTTTAATTTCTGAATGTCATTGATATTTTGATTGTATTTCGTTAAATCTGTAGATTTCTTTCAGTAGCTCAGTTCAGTTCAGTTCAGTCACTCAGCTGTGTCCGACTCTTTGCAATCCCATGAACCACAGCACACCAGGCCTCCCTGTCCATCACCAACTCCCGGAGTTCACCCAAACTCATGTGCACTGTCATGTTAATGTTAAGTCTGCCAAGCCCATTACCATGGAATATGTTTCCATTTATACATGTCTTTTAAAATTTCTGTTAGCAGTGTTAGTAGTTTTTAGTGTACAAAATTTTCAACTCCTTCGTTATGCTTATTCCTAAGTATTTTTGATGCTGTTGTGAATGGAATTGTTTCTTTTCAGATAGTTTAAGTGTACAGAAGAGCAGTGATTTTGTATCTTATAATTTTGCTGGATACGCTTATTAGTTTTAACAGGTGTGTGTTTGTGTGTGTGTGTGCTATTTAGGATTTTATATGTAGAAGTGGTGAAAACGGGCTTTCTTGTCTTATTCATGATCTTAGAGGAAAAGCTTTCAGTTTTGTTCACTATAGAGTATGATTTTAGCTGTAGGTTTTTTTTTAATATATGGCCTTTATTATGTTGAGGCAGTTTCCTTTTATTCCATTTGTTGAAAAGTTTTATCATGAAAGGATGCTGAATTTTGTCAGAAGTTTTTTTTTTTTCTTTCTATATCATTTAAAGCACCATGTTTTCTTTTTTTTCTTCATTCTGTTAGTGTAGTGTATGACATTGATTGATTTACATATATTCAAACATCCTTGAATTCCAGAAATAAATCTCACTTGGTCATGTTGTGTAATCCTTTTAATATGCTTCTGAATCTAGTGTGCTAATATTGTGCTGAATTTTTTACATCAGCATTCATCATGAATAATGGTCTGTAGTTTTCTCTAGGATCTTTTTCTGGCTTTGGTTTCAGGGTAAAGCTGGCCTCATAGAACCAGTTAAGGAATATTTTTTACTTTACCCATGTATTTACCTTTGCTTGAGATCATTATATCTCTATAGTGAGTTTCTGTGTGTTATTTCATTTCAAACTGAAGGACTCCTTTAGGCATGTCTTATAGGGCAGGGTTAGTGGTAATGAATTCCCTAAGCTTTTGTTTTTCTGGGGATGTCTTATTTTCAAACTCATCTTTAAAAAACAGTTTTGTTGGGTATATAATTCTTAGTTGACAGATTCTTTTTCTTTTGGTATTCTTAAAAATATCATCCTGCTGCCTCTGGCCTCCAAGGTTTTGGGGAATCCAAACCAGCCACCTCTTCCAGTTTATGTGGATTGGCTCTGTACTAGAGCAGTCGAGTACTTACTAGCTGGATATGTTTTCAGTTTTAGGAAAAGCCCCAGGTGAAGGCTTAAGCTATTCTCAAGTATTTTCCTATCTTGCCTGGGCCTGTATATGGTTTTTTTTTTTTTTTTTTTAATTCCTTTATGTATATGTATGCATGTGTGTGTATGTGTGTGTGTGTGTGTGTGTGTGTGTGTGTGTGTGTAGACATAAAGTATGCTTTTGAAAGTCTAAATTTCCCAAAGAGGTCCCCTCCCCATCATCCCCTAATGAGCTTAAATGGCTTATTGTATGCCTCCACCTGTGTTCTGTTGCCCTAGACCTCTTCAGGTCTGTTGCTCCTTTGCAGCTTTTGAGACCAATGCCTAACACTTTGTCTCTTTTTCCACTCTGAGATCCAAGTTATCCTGCTTTACCCTGTCTGAACTATGTGTTAGGTAAAACAGAGACTAGTTCATCAGGCAACTCTCAGACAGCTTAGAAGATTACAGATAAATTATGTTCTGCCTCCTCTGGTTTGAGACTAATTTGAAACTAGATTTCCAACTTTTCCATAAAAGTTTGTGCCATACCAGGGAGGGGCTGGGACCAAGGCAAGTGAAAGTGACACAACTACTCTACCAGTTTGAACATGGCTTTCTCTTAATTGGGCATTTGCTTGATTGCTGAGAACTTTGACTATCTTCAAGAGTGCTTATAAAACCAGCCTTTCTCTCCTCTCTCTCTCTGATAAAATATAAATTAAAACCACAGTATGACTCAGCACATACCCACCAGAATGGCTAAAATAAAAAAGATGGAGGATACCAAGTATTGGAAAGGATATGGGACAACCAGAGCTCACATACTGCTGAGGTGGACATGTAATTTATTATAAACTGTTTTATTAGTATACAATAAAATTAAACATAGGCATAACTAAGACCCAGAAATTCTATTGTTAGGCATATACCCAAAACAAAGTCATACCTATGTACCAAAAGGTACACACTAGAATTTTCAAAACAGCTCTATTTGTTATATACAAAAACTGGAAAGTGGCCCAACATCCCTGAATGTAGAATGGGTCAATTGGTTGTGGTCTGGCCATACAATGCAATGCTCTACAGTAATAAGAATAAAGGATTTCTGAGTACACTAAATAATATGGATGAACATCAGAACCTTGAAAACAGCAAGACACAAAAGAGTAAATACTATATAACTTTATCTGCATTAAGTTTAAGAAAAGCAAAACTAGCCTCTGTTTTAGACTCAACACTGTGTTTGTGCTAAGAGGAGGAAATGACTGGACAGAACATGAGAAGGATGGGTTTTCAGTTCCCAATACTTAAGTTTCTCAACCAGGCTTGTAAAAAAACATATATCTGTATACTTTTTATCCTTCCATTTTCCTATAAGTGTATTTTGATTTCAATAAAAACAAAGTCATAAAGTATAATTTAAAATAACCTAAATTTAAACTCCAACCATGCCACTTGCTAATTTTATGAGTCTGATAACACTTCTTAATTCCTCTACAATTCACAATATCCTTACCTATATGATGTTGTTGATGATGATAATGATAAAAAGAGATACAATCACTTTGTGTCAATTTCATTCCCACAATAACCCTGTTAAGTAAATAATAGGCAATAATGTTATTTCCATGTAACAAATGAGGAAAGCAGGGCATACAAATGTTAAAAAAATAAAATAAGTCATTGCATCCCGATCCAGAATTCAGATCTAGGCACTCTTGCTCAAGAGTTCATACTCATATCCCCTATATCCTTTTCTAATTAAGGCTAATATGTCTAAATAATCATATATATGATTATTTAGAAAACTATAACCTAATAAAAATAGATTAGGCCTCCTTAATTTCCATTAATGATAAAACATTTCTTCTATCTCTCTTTCTCATGCCCACTTTTCATAGCTGTACTTCACTGTATCCCACAGATAGCCGGTCCAGCATTCCTTTGACCACAGTTCTGGAATCCCCTCTTTATGGTAGTGAATTGTTCCTCAAATGCCCTTTGAGGAAGCATAGTGAAGAGGTTATACTTTTCTACTTAATGCCAGTTACTTTCCACAGTTACATGTGGACATTTTTTATCTACTCCACAATCATATATTTAAGGGCAGAAAACCTTTAAATCTATATTTTCAGTTCCTAGCTGATGGTTTAGAATATATTAGGTGCTCAGTAAATATTTGTTGAATTTTTTAATTCAGATTAAATAACTACTGCTTGGTGATTTGTGATTATATATATGTGTGTGTGTATACACACACACACACATATATATATATTTTCTTGATTTTCTAATGCTATTAAACTCAAATAATTGATGGTGACTGGAAGGCAATGTTTTAGGTTCTTTGGAGCAGACAGTTTTTTTTTTTTTTTTTTTTTTTTACTTCTAAATCATACTGTTTTGGTAACAACGTATTTAGTCTCTAAACATAGTACTAACTCAGCTAGTCACCAAAACTTTTGAATTCAGTCTGTTAAAATATCTTTTTGCTGGGGACTCATCTCAAATTTTATAATGGAAACCAATGGAAATGTAAGATTTGTTTTACATAAATTAGTTTTACAGTCACATTTTTGGAAACACATCTGTTTCACAAAGAAAAAGAGCTTTACTTATTGCAATAACTTGCTTTATGCAATGTGAATGACATTGTTTCTCTTGTGTTTAATGAACTTTCCCATTATCTACTTGACAGTTGGATATAGATATTAGCAATTTTGGATCATGTCTCCAAATCTGGTGTCATTCCTATACTATGAAATCCTTGACTGAACATCATGTTACAGTGCAACTTATTACATTCCTTGTCAGCAAAGATAACCACAGAGCCATTCTAAATTTTGCAATTGCTAAATTTCCTCTCAAAGTTTTGGTAGACTGACTGGGAGCCATCTGTAGTGTGTTTTCCTGACTACTATCAAGTTTTCCATTTGCCAGTATTTCACACTGCCTAGGTATAAACTCATAAGCTAAATAGCTCTCTCAACTTTATAACTATATTATAGGGGCAAAAACCTGAAATGATTCATGTTTTAATTAAATTAAGAAAGAAAATAAATAGAGGAAGTTGAAATTATTTCCCTGCCTTATCTCTGAGATTTACTAGCACTTCAATAATAATTTGAGTTCTGAGAGGAAGCTTCTTTTTCTGGCCTTGGAAGAAAGCCACTTGAAAAATTAGAGTGATGACACAGGAAAAGCTATGTTTTAACTCATGAATATTCAGCTGAAGTGATTGGGGTTCTGTTTGTCATTTATAAATGTCAGGGTATGTGTGTTGGGGGTTGGTTTTTGCTTCTTGGGGTAAGGTTGTAGTTTTTCTTGGGGAAAACCGTGGATGTTACAACTGAATGACAGTGGCCATGGAAGCTATGGCTTTTAGAAACTTACCAATTACTATGGTTTAGAACAATGCTTTTCAAACTACAGTTTGAGAACTATTAGAGGATTATAAAATCTATTTAGTAGGTTACAACTAGCATATTTAAAAAGTAGAATAGAATAAAACATATCAGTGTGCATCACATATAAAGTTCTGATTTCTAAAACCTGATTTCAGGGGTACATGCAAATGTATGCAGATACACATGCATGTGTATTAATTCACAATGTAAAACAGTCTTTTCATGATAAAGTAAAAAAGTTTGAGGTCTTCAGATTTAGAAATTCAGAGCCTCTGTCTACCTTTCACACTCTTGTCAGAATAATAGATGACACAATTTGTCCTGAGTTGAAAGGGTTGAAAAAAACAGTAGTATTAACTTGTTAAAATGGATTACACATTTTCTTTTGGTGCTGAAAAATATCAAGATAATCTAAGATTTCTCTAAATTAATTCATGAGTTATATATTGAATATATATTGATGTTTCAAATACTCTTCTAGAAAAACTCTATTTTGAGTAATAACAATAATCTGGATAAATTAAAATTTCTGGGAGTTCTTCAGAACCCCGGGGATTTTCCAATTTCAGGAGCCTGCCTGAAGTAGAAATAGAGTTCTCCTCCTGGAGCCCATCCCCCACCCCAATGCCTGTGCCTGTGCACACACACACAAATTGTTGGCTGCGGTCACCATGAAGTTTCCTGTCTAAACCCACAGTTCCAGCAGGGTTTGAACTTTTTCTTGGGCTCCTGTGATGTTCCTTTGAGGTCTCTTCAATGTAATGCTGGTGCAACTACTCATAGCATACTTCAAGCTATTTTAGTCTTCAGTTATTTTCATTTCAATGAGAAAATTGAGTAGACTATTTGATGATTCATTCATTTTCGACATCCATGGTCTGAAACCAATCAGGTTTTTCTAGTCTGCAGCGCCTGTGCTACTGTCCATTTATCTATGAGCTGTCTTCTCTAACTCTCCATTCAAGTATATGTACTACCTGACTTCCAGATGCAGACAACTTCTAAACCTACCACTGCTTTCACCTGAATTAAGGAAAAAAAAAAATGCTTTGATTCTATCTACATGATGTCAGATTAGAATCGTGAGTAACATTTCCATTTTTTTTTTTTTTTTCAGCTAGGCTTGCTGTTTTATAGAAACAGTCTGAGATATTTCAGTATTGTTATACTTATGTGGCAACTGCTCTGTCTGGCATTGACAAAGTAAAGTAGCATTTTGAATGTCAAAACCATTTGTTTGCTAGCCTTGTTTATCCAGAGGATCAAAGAGAGTATGACTCTGCCAGTAGCTACAAAATAAATGGTGTATGGAAATAAAAATGGATTCATTTTATATTGCCTCAGCAATCAATGAAGATCACCACTTGATTGATCCAGGTGTGGTGATCAGAATTAATCAGGAAAATGGCTGAAATTAATGGACTGACAGTGCTATGGTATGAATTTGCCACTACTTAAAGCTACTCCTAAATAATTCAAAGAATACCCCATTTATTGTTTATTTTACTTTATTGATATTTTTACTCAATTTTACTGTTAAAATGAGCATGTATTTTATAGTGACAATAAGCCCATTAGTGTGATAAATATAATAATGTAAAAACTCTGATTGCATTTGTAATGACCATCAATTTTCCTCTCTAATTACATTAATTGTAGCATTACATATCTTTGAAATTTGTACAGGGTTGTACTCAATTAGGTTCATGTTGTATTTCAATAAAGCATATTTGCCACCATCATAAATCTTTGGAACACTAAGTCATGGAGATAGTAGCAACCGAAGATTGATCTGCAGTGTTGGGATTCAGTGGGAAATCATGTCTTGTTATTGATTACTAAAAGAGTCATTAATTTATGGAAACTGGTTGGAGGTTTTGGCAAGTTTAAAACTTATTTCAAAATCATTCCCAATTTGAGCCACAGCTTTTCTCAGAGAGAGTGAGGAAGGGAGGGAGGAGGAGGGAGAGGTAGAGGGCAAGGGAGGTGAGAAAGGAGAGAGAAAGTGAGAATATAAATTAAAATTTTAAAATTACAAAAATGATTCTGTGTTACATTTTGTTAAACAGAGTAGGGTGAAGTGTGTGTATGTAGTCATATCAAGGTCAATAGCAACCTGATATTACCAGGCCACAATCAAGTTGAGTAATTGGTTTCTGACAGTAATCTTTTTTCTCTCAGAAATGTAACTGACAGAAAATACCTAGCTATTCAGTCTAAAAGCAGATGGCTTGCTGTAAGAATTCAAGTAGAAGGTGAAAAACAGCCCAGAGTAACCTCTTTTCTTGCTTTCAAAATGGAAATATTCTAAAGGTACAGTCCAGTTTTCAGACACTCATTAAAATGGTATAGAAAAGAATCTAGAATGAGTTTGTAAAAGGAAGGCAGACTTCACACCTAGGGATTTTATAATTTGTCATTTAGCTTACGATACAGCTTTTTATTTTGGTCATGAATACCACGTAATAGAAGTCTTGTTTATCTCCAGGTTTCAAGTGTATGTTTTATTTACCTTATCTTCATTTAGGGCTTTGAAGTACCTGTGACTAATTATGTAAGTTGACAGATTGGGTATAAGTAATCTTCGCTCCTTTTTTTTCTTCTTCTTCTCATTTCTAAATTCTGAAAATGTGTTTGGAGTAGTATAGGTTATGTAATGACAGGGAGCTTCTGAGCTTTTATCCTCAGGTGGGAGATTTGAACACCAGCAATGCAGCATGGCTGATAAAGAAACCTAGTATTATTGTTGCTAGAGTTTTATTTCTATGGTAACCGTGATGTCACTGGTGCCTGCAATGCTTAAACCTTCCATTTCTAATAACTTGAGCTGATCTGGTAGGATAGAAATGTAAAAATGGAAAAAAAAAATCTAATTAATAGAATGTAATCACCAGATGCAATGATACAAAAAATGTTTGGGAATGTAAAAGCTGAATCTTGGCTGGGACCGAAAGAAAAATGTAGCATAGGTTTTTTTGTTTTTGTTTTTTTTTTTTTTAAGAAAAAGCGTTTTGTTTAAATATAATGACTATGACATAAGTGTAAAAGAAATTAAAAAATACAGAGAAGGAACTATCCATATGCTCTAGGCTTTATTATTTGTATCTAGAGAAGACAGACTCGGGGAGGGGGTGGATCATGTGTTGGGGATTAATGTTTAATTCCTGTTAAGAAATGCAGAAAATAAGTGACATGCATATAATACAACAGTAATATTGCTGAGAAGCATATTAATGATTTTATTATATTGCAAATGGTTGTTTTCTATTTATATTCCTTTTCTTAAGCTACCTTCATTCTCTCCCCAGTGCTACAGGAAGCTTCTTTTTTACTCTTACTATCTTTGTCAAAGAATAAGCAGCCGTTTGCTTGCTGAGCTCTAATCTATCCTCTCAGGGAGGAGTGAACTTAACTGCATGGGCTTGGAACGAAGAAAAGATATTCCATGCCCACATTTTAAGGGAGAAAAAATAATATTGGAGGTACTAATAATAACCAGAAATCTACCAGAAGGTTTATGAAGGAGACGGCTGAGTGACTAGGAGTGGGGCTGAACTCCATTGTTTTCAGCGTGATCTTTCTTATTCCTCAGCAAAGGAGTTTTTTTCTAGTCAAGCCAAGATAATGGGGGGAAAAAATCACAAGTCTGCTGTGTCTGCCTTCCTCACTCTGGCTCCTGCCCTGCTTTATTCTCATGGTCAGGAAACTTGTTTCTCAAGTCCAGAAGAATAGGGGTGTCACACGGTACTGCCTCACCTACTTCATCTATTCATGGTAATTGTGGTTAAGGTGGAGCCGAGTAGGAGTGGAATGCCAGGGAACTGGCCTTCCATTACCTTTTAACTAGCCTCATACTGGTGGAGGGTTTGAGCAAAGTCCAGGAGATAGTGAAGGACAGGGAAGCCTGGTGTGCTGCATGCAGCCCATGAGGTCACAAGGAGTCGGCACTAATGAGTGACTGAACATACTGGTGGAGGATAGGGAGGGGATGGGTTCTAGGTCGGTCAAAGTTTGACACTCTCTTCTGGGTTGTTTTTGTGAAACCACTTTACTGCAGTACTGGCTGGATTCCCAAACTAATGAAATTCCTTATTTTGGGTCTAACATTTTAAAAACTCACAGTGGACAATTCTTCCCCATTGTTGCTGCTGCTGCTAAGTCGCTTCAGTCGTGTCCGACTCTGTGCGACTCCACAGACAGGCTCCACCGTCCCTGGGATTCTCCAGGCAAGAACACTGGAGTGGGTTGCCATTTCCTTCTCCATTCTTCCCCATGAGATAGAGAGAACTGACTTGATCATATGCCTGATAGCGCTGTTACTATTCTATTGTTATCTGATTGCAGCTGTGTAGACACTAGAGTGATAGAGGGCTTCCTAGGTGGCGCTAGTGCTAAAGAACCTGCCAGCCAATGCAGGAGACAAAAGAGACATGGGTTCAGTCCCTGGGTGGGGAAGATCCCCTGGAGGAGGGCATGTCAACCCACTCCAGTGTTCTGGTCTGGAGAATCCCCATAGACAGAGCAGCCTGGTGGGCTACCGTCCATAGGGTCGCAAAGAATCAGACACTACTGAAACGACTTAGCACGCAGAGTGGTAAAAATGAATCTGGTTGAAATACAAGCTGAAATTCTCATGGACAAGATGCAACATTTCTGTAAAGAAAATATGGACTTGTATTTCCGGGTTTAATTGTACCATGACTTAAAATTGCCTCTCACTTATTGTTTATAAATCTATGTATCCTAACAGTAGAGACATAAAAATCTATTTTACATGTAAAGAGGTCACTAATTGTACAATGAAAACTACCCTATATTAATAATACTGATTATAGCTGACATCTATTTAGCCTTGTAAAATTGTACTTTTCAAACACCAGGTGTCTGAGATTATATACTAGGCAGAGGACAGAGAAAATGACATGGACTTAATATGCGCCCACAATGAGAAAGGAACTAAAAAATTTCTGGCATGGTTTGCATGCAGCATCATCCAGAAAGGAAAATTAAAGACTCTGTCTCTTTCACAATGCTCTCTAATGATACTAACACTCAGCCATGCACTTTAAATTAGTCGATGTGGTACAGGGTAGAGATTAAGAGGATACCCTTTAGAGACAAATTTCTAAGTTCCAACCCCACCAAGTACCCAAGTACCAAGGACAGTTTAACACTGGGCAACATTTTCAACCTCTTCATGCCCCTGTTCTCTTAGCTGTAAAAGGAAGACCTACTTCAGAATATTGTTATGTGGGTTAAATAATGAATGTAAAGTTCTTACGCAAGTGCATGGTCCAGTTTGTGTTCAACAAATGTTAGCTACTTTTATTAACTTTTTGTTTCATTGGATCATAATTGCCCAAGTTTGAAAAACTGGTGGGAGGAGAGGAAGGCAAAGAAAAAGAGTACTTCATATTTCAAAAATATTAAACTGCTATATATGTGCTGAGTATACAAATAGGATTTTGAAAAAGTTTCTGATCTTTGCCCTCTCTGTCTTTTCCCTTGCCTTTAACTTCTCAAATTATTATTATCATTATTTATTTTTTTACCATCCACAACCTTAAAATATCAGCGTGTTGCCACATATGGCCATCTATTTCCAATCATAGAGGTCAGAATAGCCCATTTCACATTGTTCCCATTGCCCGATGATGGACATAGTGAAAATTTTTTCTAGCATCTCATCCTTTGGCCTAGAATCTTCTCCATGCAATTCTGCCTGTGCCTGACAGACATATCACCATATAATTATGCTATTATTGCTAGTTGAATGATTTGTCAAGAGTGATATTCTCTGTTGGTGTTGTGTCATTGCCATTTTTTGCTAACTGTGTCTTTCATATAGTGTCACATGTTTCTAGTCTCTTATTAGATTATTAGCAGTCTGATGGAAAAGCCCTTTTTCCGTGTATCAAGCAGACTCCAGAATGCCAATAACTGTTTTGGGAATAAAAGTAAAGGAAGCCCATAGAAGTGACCACCAAATATGAGACCAACTGGTTCTAGGGAAGAAAATAAAACCTAAGAGGAATCCTATGTATTGTCACACATAATAAAGATCAGTATGTAGAATCCATATTTGACTGTATCACTTAATATTTGAGTGATTTTGTACAAATTAGCTAACTTCTCTGAACCTTGATTGTCTATTCTATAAAAGGAGTCAGTGATTCTACCTGTCTTTTTTTTTTTTTTTTTTCTTTTCTATTTGGAATTTTTTTTTCTTTTTTTTTTTTTCCTATTTGGAATTTTTTATTTTATTTTTTATTTTTTTTCATTTATTTTTATTAGTTGGAGGCTAATTACTTTACAATATTGTAGTGGTTTTTGTCATACATTGACATGAGGGTGGGATGTTTTGAGAGAATAGCATCAAAACATGTATATCATCTAGGGTGAAACAGATCACCAGCCCAGGCTGGATGCATGAGACAAGTGCTCGGGCCTGGTGCACTGGGAAGACCCAGAGGAATCGGGTGGAGAGGGAGGTGGGAGGGATGGGGATGGGGAATACATGTAAATCTACCTGTCTTTTAGAGTTGTTGTAGGGCATCAAGTGAGATGACAGTTAAGAAACTGCTTTGTAAACTATGACGTGAAGTGAAAGTCATTCAGTCGTGTCTGACTCTTTGCAACCCCATTGCCTATATGGATCCCATGGAATTCTCCAGGCCAGAATACTGGAGTGAGTAGCCTTTCCCATTTCCAGGGGATCTTTGCAACCCAGGGATCGAACCCAGGTCTCCCACATTGCAGTCAGATTCTTTACCAGCTGAGCCACAAGGGAAGCCCTTGTAAGCTATACATTTGTCAACAAACATTTGCCGTGGTGGTGGTGGTACTTCATGCCTTAGCCTACAATGGAAGTGTGAACACATGAGGCAGAGAGTGAACACATGAGGAAGAAGCGATATACGCTCACTCATATTCAGGGAAGGAGGATTCATTTTCCACGTCTTGGTAGGAGGAATGTTAAATAATATGTGGACCACCATAGATATTACCTCCCCTCCCACCACTACTAGCTAGCATTTTTTGAGTATTTAATACATGCCAGATACATTGCTTAATTATATTATTTAATTCCTACCAAATATCTATGAGGTTAACACCATTGTACCCATTTTAATGATGACAAAAATGACTTTCAGAATGTTAAAAAGCTTCCCAAAGTTACATAGGGAAGGTCTTAGGACTAAATTTGAAGTCATGTCATTAATCACTACAATGTATATCCTTTCACTTTGACATTACACTTGTGTGATGATAGGAATGCATTTGTTTTGAGGAATAGGAACTGACTGCTATGTGATAAGTCAGTGAATAAAATTCATTTGGCTTTATTGCTCAGATAGAGGAACACATTTGGCACATTTAAATGATGCTGCATTAAAATAAGAACCTGCCAGTAGCTTTCTATGAAATGAATGCCTAACTCTGGTCAGTAGAAAACAGTTGAAAATTCTTACAGTTAGTACCCTTTGAATAATAAGCTCTCAAGAATTTATAAGATACTTAGTGTTAGAGAAGCTATCCAAAATGTGTCTAACTCTGTCACCAGTCAGAAAGCCTTGGGAGTATGTGGTTTAAAAATATAGAGAAAATGAAACTTAATGACTCAGCTTCTGGTTACTTGAGTTGTGTGCTTTAGTAACTACAGCAAGTAGGACCCTTCACTGGATGATGGCCAGAGACGTTGAATACAGTGACTGTGATGGTTTGTTTCTATTACCAATACTGAGGATTGCTTTGTGATTACAGTAATCATTGCCAGTGCCATTCAACTTATGAACTCTGCCCAGCCTTGTTTATAGAGCTAACATGTTGTACACTTATTTGTTGGCTTTGAAAAATCCCAACATGTTGCCCCTGTCTGAATTGCCTTGATTGACAGTAGGAATGTGATTAATTTAGCTAAATAAGTGCGAGGCCCTTTGCTTTTCTTGGCTTTGTCAGCATAGCCTCATGGAAGGTGGTAATTATATGTGGTAGGCAAGCAGCTGTATATGGTTGTCCTTGAATGTGGAATGAATTTGGAAGGAGAAAGAGACCCACAAAGGAGAGAGAGATGAATTTCAAAGGATGCTGTCAGTAATACACAGTGTCAAATGAAACGGGTGAAATGAGATTGATAGCATCATTAGTTTGCCTTGCCTTTTGGGACATTCGGATTCAAAAATGCAAAAAATGCAAAAAAAATGTTGTACATGTAGAGTCATACATTTGTATTCATATTCTTGCTTTACTCAAATTCAGCTGTACTGTCACTGCAAGGAATATTCCCTTTTTAAAAATTCATGTATTAAAATAAGTGAACATTTAAGCCATGGTCCAGATATCAGTCTTTTAGTTTTGCTTTGGTTATGGCGAAATTCGAGTGAAGCAAAGTAATACTCTTTCATACATGAGCTAATCATTTTTGAACCATCAAGTCAACTAGTAAAGACCATTTCTATAGGACTATGGTTTGTCTTAATGGAATGTTTGTTCCAGGTTGGACAAAAAAATATTCTAGAATAAAATATTTGGGGAGAAGAACATCAGTGCATGAAGATGCTATAGTATCTGTCACTTTTTCCTCTTGCTCAAACCTTTGTTTCCTGAAAGAGGAAACTTAAACAGAAAGGATAAGTCCATTGTAGGCCTATGTAGCTTGCTATCTTTTTTTTGCCTGCTATGCATGAAATAGTTTGTAACTGTTAAGTGAAGTTTAAAATGGGCAGTTATCCATGAGAACGACACATGTTTTTACTCCACAGAGGCAGATATTTAATGAACATATGGGCATTTGATGAACACATAATTATTTTCTAAACATTTGTTTTGTAATGTTTTCAACAAAAATGCTACTTTTAAAGAGAGCAGGAGAAGTGCATTTGTTGGTTTGTCACTATAAGTGTGTTATTTCATGCCAAGATTAAAGAGGCAAAAGCTGATGCTGTACCTATCTGCCAAGCCATAGCTGTTTATTTCCAGATGACTTCGTTTTGATAGATCTCTCAAGAAACTGCATTCAATTTTTCACTGTATCCATATAACTCCAAATATCTAAGCACTTAAGTTTCAGAAGTCAGGGCCTGGGAATCTAGACTACAGGTTTAATATCGTGGAAATTTTTAGATGTTATTAAATAGCAAGCAGCTCTTAAATTTTCTCAAGGTTTATGACTATAGCAAATGAAAAATGGAGCACAGATGAGATGTTTAGTGGTATATACTCTGTACAGAAAATCAGCCAAGGTGTGCATCATCGTTAACTATTTCATCCCACAAAATGGCTATACTCAGAGCTGTCTTAAGAATTGATTTGATTGATTCAGAGCTGTCTTAAGAATTCATGGCATCAAGTTTGTACTTCTCTCAAATCTAATAAGATTTCCACATAAATATTTTATTACTGCTTTATCTATGTATACTCTAACTAGAAGATTTGCTTTTATGTGCTAAGGCAGTGGATTTCTGTGTAGATTTGGAGGAGAGGATGGGTATATGTAATGTTTTATGTTCACAGCCCAAATCTAAGTTTTCCAGTTGGATGTCCATACCTGCCCCCAGGGGCTTCCCTGGTGGCTCAGTGGTAAAGAATCCACCTGCCAATGCAGGAGACATGAGTTCGATCCCTGGGTTGAGAAGATCCCTTGGAGGAGGGCATGGCAACCCACTCCAGTATTCTTGCCTGGAGAATCCCATGGACAGAGGAGCCTAGAGACCATGGAGTTGCAAAAGAGTTGGACACGACTTAGTGACTAAACAATAAGAACTTGCCCCCAGAGAGTTTAAGATAATTACTATATAATATTTGGCTAAAAATAATCAACTCATAGCCTTTCAGTTCCCACAAAATGGTAAGAATTAGCATGACTATAGGAATACCTCATACATGCTTTCCTTTAGTTATTTTGAAAATGGAAGAATAATGCATTTGGGCCACAAATATTTTTGGTTGTCTAACCTGTGCCACTTTTGAGTAGTTCATTGCACTGAGTTATAATTATTGTTTACCTTTTTCCCTATGTTCTTTAGGAGAGGAGAGATTATGCCTTAGTCATCTCTATACTCCCCTTACTGAGCACAGTGATTGACACATTGACTTGAATTTTTGAATTGTGAAGTCGCTCAGTCGTGTCCAACTCTTTGCGACCCCATAGAGTGTAGCCTACCAGGCTCCTCAGTCCATGGAATTTTCCAGGCAAGAGTACTGGAGGGGGTTGCCATTTCCTTCTCCAGGGGATCTTCCCAACCCAGGGATCGAACCCACGTCTCCTGCATTGCAGGCAGATGCTTTAACATCTGAGCCACCAGGGAAGCATGGCACATTATGTGTTCAATAAATGAATGTTAAATGTGACTATGTAAATAAAGGCATAATCATATGACTGAAAAATCTGATCATCCTTGTAGCGATGGGTACAGGGATGTAGAGTAGGGAAATATTACTTCTAGCTTGGAGAAGGGAAAGGTAGGAATACCAGGAAAGACATTGGGAATGGGGTGACACTTGTACTGGACCTTAAAGAATGGATTGGAGGCCATTAGATTTGGTTACCAGTTCTTGGTTACGTTAGTTTCAGTGAAATGTTGAGAACAAACAGTGGCTTGAAAGAGGCTAAAATTGGGATAGGTATGAAAAAATAGAGATATAACCTCTCCGTTTAAATAATTTTATGATGAGTATCAGGTGAATACTTACCTCTGAAATGAAGATGATGCTATCTTTGTAAGTATCAAATGAGAAACTAGGTAGGCAAGTATAGCATTTGGTGTAAATACTCAGTAATTATGCTACAAAACAAACAAGGGTAAGGATGGTAGCATAAGGGAATAGCAGATTAGAAAAAGGAAACATCTCTTTTACCAAGAATTTTGAGATTTCAAATGAGTGACAGTGATTTTCTCATAGTAAAATCTTACATAAGATTCCTCGATATTTCCTAAATCAAAAGTTTTAGCAGTCAAGCAAATGACTTTATTTGACTTTGGTGTCCCTCCTGTTCTTGTCTGTTTACCTTTTCCCAGTGCCTTTAAACTGTTGAGTCTCTTTCCTAATGAGTTTTTACACTTCCAGTGTTTTTCATATCTGTTCAACCTGCTTTGAAATATATCTGTGATATATCTTTAGGATCATACTATAAGAATCACAAGGTGGGTTTCTCTATTGGCTCAGTGGCCTGACAATGCAGGAGACACAGGTTCAATTCCTGATCCAGGAAGAGCCCACATACTGTAGAGCAACTCAGTCCCTGCTCTACAACTACTGAGTCTATGTGCTGGAACCTGGGAGCTGCGACCACTGAGCCCATGTGCCGCAGCTACTGAAGCCCCTGTGCCCTAGAGCCAGTGCTCGACCATAAGAGAAGTCATGGCAATGAGAAGCCCACATACCTCAACTAGAGAGTAGCTCCCACTCACCACAACTAGAGAAAAGCCCCTGCAGCAACGAAGACCAAGCAGAGTCAAAAATAAATAAATAAACTTAATTTTTTTTAATTTTCAAAAAAAACCAAAAAGAATTACAAGGTAACAAAATCATACTAATGTCACTTTTCCAAATACTATTTTTGAATTTCAGAAGTGGTTTTAGAGAGGCCCAAAGAGTCAGACACGACTGAATGTCTAACACTTGAATGGCTTAAGCCATTTGCCTGTCAATAATTTATATTTTACCAGTTTCCAAAAGGGATATGTCATGTCACAATAAGCTAAACCAATGACTTTGATTAGTGATGATAATTTTAGATGTGATTTTACTCATTAGTTTTAGTAGGAGCTCCTTGGATAGATTTGCTAGGAATCTGATTCAAGCCTACAAGAGAGCCATCTGTTGGAAAATAAGTGTCTCAGTGAGTTTCAAAACATATCCTACTCAGGTTTTCCCAGTGGATTATCTTTGGACCCCAAATGAAAGGTCTACATTCTGTTTGAAAATTTGCTGCTTCTAAGTTTAAGTATTTTTGTATCAATATTATTGGGGTGGCTTATGTACAATCAGATGCATCTATTTAAAATGTAAATTTTGATGAATTTTGGCAGATGTCTACCGCTGTGAAACCATTACCTCAAACAAGATATAGAGCAATTCTAACACCCTAAAAGGTTCCTCATACCACTTTGTATTCTACCCCTACCTCTGTCGCTGATCCCAAGGTCACACTGATCTGCCTTCTGTCATCATAGATTAGTTAGCATCTTCTAGAGTTTTATATTAATAGAATCATATCTATGTATTCTTTTGTGTCTGACTTCAATCAGCATAATTATTTTGAGATCTATGCTTGCTGTTACATGTTCCATTTATTCATTCATTTTATTGATGAGTAAGTACTACCACTGGTTATCCATCTACTTATTATAGGTATTTGGATTGTTTCCAGTTTTAGGCACTCTGAATAAAGCTGCTATGTACATGCATGCACAAGTGTTTTTGTGTACATATATCTTGATTTTTCTGGGATAAATATCATTCATGGAATGTGGGTAGGATATATGATAGGTGTATGTTCAGTTTTTTAAAGTAATTGCTGACCAGTTTTCTAAACTATTGTAATATCCATTCCCACATGGACATTACAATAGTTCCATTTGATCCACATCTTTGCTACAACAGTGCTATTCAATCCATACCCTTGTTAATTTGTGATATTTTTCTTTTCTTTTTATAGAAATAGACTTCTAAAAGGTTTATAGTTGTATGTTGTTCTCTTAATCTGCATTTCTCTGATGTCATGTATCTCTTCATATGCTTACTGGCTATTTATGTATTTTGTGAAGAGCCTGTTTAAACTTTTTATTCATGTTTCTATTGTTTTTGTCTTGTGATTATTTAATTATGAGTCATTTTATATCCTAATGTAAATAATTTCTCAGAAAAATTTAATGAAAACATTATCTCCCATTTTGCATTTTTTTTTTTTTGGTATCTTTTGAAGATCAATGTTTTTAAATTTTTAAAGGGTAGAATTTATCAATTCTTTATTTTACCATTTGTGCTTTTCGTTTGTATCTTTAAGAAGCCTAACCTAAATGTCACAGAGATTTTCTCCTATGTTTTCTTCTAGAATAAAACTGTTCAATAGAACTTTCTGATTGATGGAAATACTCAATAGCTGCACTGTCCAACATGGGAATCACTAGCTAATTTTGACTACCAAGTGCTTGAGATATGATTAGTGAGGCTGAAGAGCTTATTTTTAAATTTTACTTTAGTTTTAACATTAAATATAAATTGAGATATATGATTGTCTGTTGTATTAAGTACTGTCATTATAAAGGTTTTATAGATTTAACTTGTATATTTAGATGCCTGAACCACACATTAATTATGGTATATTGTATAAGGTGAAGTTCTATGGCAATTACTTTCCATTTGAATATCCATTTTTCCTAGCACCATTTGTTGAAAAGACTTTCCCTTCTCTGTTGAAACAGTTTGGCACTTTTATTGAAAACTAATTGACCATATATTTATAAATCAATTTCTGGATTCTGTATTATGTTCTGAATTCTGTATTATGTGGGTCTGCCTGAAAGCTAGGAGTGTCATTACTGGATTATTCAGTAAGATGATATTTAATCTTGTGAAAGTGAAAGTCACTCAGTCATGTCCCCGACTCTTTGAGACCCCATGGACTTTGCGAAGTCCATGGAATTCTCCAGGCCAGAATGCTGGAGTGAGTAACCTTTCCCTTCTCTGGGGAATCTTCCCAACCCAGGGATTGAACCCAGGTCTCCCACATTTCAGGCGGATTCTTTACCCAACTGAGCCATAAGGAATGCCCAAGAGTACTGTAGTGGGTAGCCTATCCCTTCGCCAGAGGATCTACCTGACCCAGGAATCAAACTGGGGTCTCCTGCATTGCAGGCATTTTCTTTACCAACTGAGCTATCAGGGAAGCCCTTTAACTATGCAGGAAACTGCAAAGTTTTCTTCCAAAATGCCTGTATCTTTGCACTTTCCCACCAACAATGAAGGAGATCTCCTATTGCCCCATATCCCTGTCAGCATTTGATATTGCCAGTTTTTTATGATTTTAGTCATTCTAATGAATGAAGAAAGCTGAACGCTGAAGAATTGATGCTTTTGAACTGTGGTGTTGGAGAAGACTCTTGAGAGTCCCTTGACCTGCAAGAAGATCCAACCAGTCCATCCTAAAGGAGATCAGTCCTGGGTGTTCATTGGAAGGACTGATACTGAAGCTGAACCTCCAATACTTTGGCCACCTCATGTGAAGAGTTAGATCATTGGAAAAGGCTCTAATGCTTGGAAGGATTGGGGGCAGGAGGAAAAGGGGACGATAGAGGATGAGATGGTTGGATGGTATCACCGACTCAATGGACATGGGTTTGGGTAGACTTCAGAAGTTGATGATGGACAGGGAGGCCTGGCGTGCTGTGATTCACGGGGTTGCAAGGAGTCGGACACGACTGAGCAACTGAACTGAACTGAACTGAACTGAATGAGTATGTAGTAGTATCTCATTATTTTAATTTACAATTTTCTAATGTCATATTATGTTGAGCATCTTTTCATATGTTTATTTGCAATCCTATTTGTAGAAATACCTATTCACAACTGTTGTCCATTTTTTATGTGAGTTGCTTGTTTTCTTTTTGTTGAGCTTTAAGTGTTCTTTTCATATTTAGGATATAAGTTATTTATCAGATATACATTGTTGAAATATTTCCCAGTTTTTTTTTTTTAACCATTATCTTATGGTGTCTTTTATAGAATACGTATTTTTAATTTTCATGAAGTTCACTTATCAGTTTTTCCTTTCATGAGTCGTACTTTTTTTTTTTTTAATCTAAAGAGACTTTTATGGTTCAAGATGGCAGAGTAGAAGGACCTGCACGCATGTCTTGTGAGAGCACCAAAATCACAACTAGCTACTGCACAACCATTGGCAAAAGGATGAAGAAATTTACAAACAAACAAACATATCTCACATCCAGAGTCAAAGGAGAAGCCACAACAAGATGGTAGGAGGAGTGCAATCATGATATAATCAAATCCCATACTGGCCAGGGGGGCGACACACAAACTGGAGAATAATAATACCAAAGAAGTTCATCCACTGTTGTGAAGGTTCTGCACCCCACATCAGGCTTCCCAGCCTGGGGATCCAGCAAAAGGACTAGGGATCCCCAGGGAATAAGACTTTGAAATCCAGCAGGACTTGATTGCAGGGCTTCAAAAGGACTGGGGGAAACAGAGACCCCAATCTTGTGAACAAACTCTTACATACAGCAGGGCCCAGGGGAAAGGAGCCATGACCCCACAGGAAACTGAATCAGACCTACCTGCTAGTGTTGGAGGGTCTCCTGTGCAGGCATGCGTCAGCAGTGGCTCACTGCAGGGATGGAGGCCCTCGTAGCAGCAGTCCTGAGAGATTCCCCTTGGAGTGAGCCCTCTACTGTGGGCAACAATACCTGAGAAGAAATGGAGTAGCCATCACAGTCAAAAAAAGAGTCCAAAATGCAGTATTTGGATGCAATCTCAAAAATGACAGAATGATCTCTGTTCGTTTCCAAGGCAAACTATTCAATATCACAGTAATCCAAGTCTATGCCCCCACCAGTAATGCTGAAGAAGCTGAAGCTGAATGGTTCTATGAAGACCTACAAGACATTCTAGAACTAACACCCAAAAAAGATGTCCTTTTCATTATAGGGGACTGGAATGCAAAAGTAGGAAGTCAAGAAACACCTAGAGTAACAGGCAAATTTGGCCTTGGAATACAGAATAAAGCAGGACAAACGCTAATAGGGTATTGCCAAGAGAACGCACTGGTCATAGCAATCATCGTTTTCCAACAATACAAAATACTCTACGCATATACATCACCAAATGGTAAACACTGATATCAGATTGATTATATTCTTTGCAGCCAATGATGGAGAAGCTCTATACAGTCAGCAAAAACAAGACTGGGAGCTCACTGTGGCTCAGATCATAAAATCCTTATTGCCAAATTCAGACTTAAATTGAAGAAAGTAGGGAAAACCACTAGACCAATCAAGTATGACCTAAATCAAATTCCTAACGATTACACAGTGGAAGTGAGAAATAGATTTAAAGGACTAGATCTGATAGAGTTCCTGATGAACTATGGATGGAGGTTCAAGACATTGTAAGGGAGACAGGGATCAAGACCATCCCCAAGAAAAAGAAATGCAAAAAAGCAAAATGTCTGTCTGAGGAGGTTTTAAAAACAGCTGTCAAAAGAAGAGAAGCAAAAAGCAAAGGAGAAAAGAAA
The DNA here is from genome assembly GCF_963930625.1 of Muntiacus reevesi. Taxonomy (NCBI): domain Eukaryota; kingdom Metazoa; phylum Chordata; class Mammalia; order Artiodactyla; family Cervidae; genus Muntiacus; species Muntiacus reevesi. Next base: position 84,902,217 of record NC_089271.1, on the reverse strand, counting down.
AGATATATCCATTTGAATGCAGAATTCCAAAGAATAGCAAGGAGACATAAGAAAGCCTTCCTCAGTGATCAGTGCAAAGAAATAGAGGAAAAAAATAGAATGGGAAAGACTAGAGATCTCTTCAAGAAAACTAGAGATACCAAGGGAACAGTTCATGCAAAGGTGGGCTCAATAATGGACAGAAATGGTATGGACCTAACAGAAGCAGAAGATATGAAGAAGAAGTGGCAAGAATACACAGAAAAACTGTACAAAAAAGGTCTTCATGACCCATATAATCACGATGGTATGGTCACTCACTTAGAGTCAGACATCCTGGAATGTGAAGTCAAGTGGACCTTAGGAGGCTTTACCACAAACAAAGCTAGTGGAGGTGATGGAATTCCAGTTGAGCTATTTCAAAACCTGAAAGATGATGCTGTGACAGTGCTGCACTCAATATGTCAGCAAATTTGGAAAACTCAACAGTGGCCACAGGACTGGAAAAGGTCAGTTTTCATTCCAGTCCCTAAGAAAGGCAATGCCAAAAAATGTTCAAACTACCGCACAATTGCACTCATTTCACACACTAGTAAAGTAATGCTCAAAATTATCCAAGTCAGGCTTCAACAGTACTTGAACCATGAACTTCCAGATGTTCGAGCTGGACTTAGAAAAGGCAGAGGGACCAGAGATCAAAATGCCAACATCTGCTGGATCATCGAAAAAGCAAGAGAGTTCCAGAAAAACATCTACTTCTGCTTCAAAGTCTTTGACTGTGTGTATCACAATAAACTGTGGAAAATTCTTAAAAAGATGGAAATATCAGACCACCTGACCTGCCTCTTGAGAAATCTGTATGCAGGTCAGGAAGCAAAAGCTAGAACTGGACATGGAACACCAGACTGGTTCCAAATAGCAAAAGGAGTACATCAAGGCTGTATATTGTCGTCCTGCTTATTTAACTTATATGCAGAGTACATCATGAGAAACGCTGGGCTAGATGAAGCACAAGCTGGAATCAAGATTGCTGAGAGAAATATCAATAATCTCAGATATGCAGATGACACCACCCTTATTGCAGAAATTATAAAAGAATTAAAGAGCCTCTTGTTGAAAGTGAAAGAGGAGAGTGAAAAAGTTGGCTTCAAGCTCAACATTCAGAAAACTAAGATATTGGCATCCAGTCACATCACTTCATGGCAAATAGATGGAGAAACAGTGGAAACAGTGACAGACATTTTTTTTTGGGGGGGGGGGGTCTCCAAATCACTGCAGATGGTGATTGCAGCCATGAAATTAAAAGATGCTTACTCCTTGGGAGAAAAGTTATGACCAAACTAGGCAGCATGTTAAAAAGCAGAGATGTTACTTTGCCAACAAGGTCCGTCTAGTCAAGTCTATGGATTTTCCAGTGGTCATGTATGGATGTGAAAGCTGGACTATAAAGAAAGCTGAGCACCAAAGAATTGATGCTTTTGAACTATGCTATTGGAGAAGCTTCTTCAGAATCCCTTGGACTGCATCGAGATTCACCCAGTCAATCCTGAAGGAAATCAGTCGTGAATATTCATTGGAAGAACTGATGTTGAAGCTGAAATTCCAGTACTTTGGCCACCTGATGCGAAGAGCTGAATCATTGGAGAAGACCCTGATACAGGGAAAGATTGAAGGCAAGCGGAGAAGGGGACCACAGAGGATGAGGTGTTTGGATGGCATCACTGACTCAATGAACATGAGTTTGAGTGAACTCCGGGAGTTGGTGATCAACAGGAAGGCCTGGTGTGCTGCAGTCCATGGGGTCGCAAAGAGTTGGACATGACTGAGAGACTGAACTGAACTGAACTGATAGCCTGTAGAATGGGTTGCCTCAGGTAAAACAGCTACCTTGGATGGCGCACAACCCCACCCATCAGCAGACAACTGAATGGTCATTTTACTTAGCATGGCCCTGCCCAACAAAACAAGATCCTGTTTTTCTCATCACCAGTCCCTCCCATCAGGAAGCCTCTTAACCTCATCCACCAGAGAGCAGGTAGGAGAAGCAAGAAGAACTACAGTCTGACAGCCACCAAAATTAAAACTACATCACAGATAGTTATTTAAAAAATGCATATAGAGTCATCATTACCATATTTCTAAATTCCATATATATGTGTTAATATACTCTATTGGTGTTTTTCTTTCTGATTTATTTCACTCTGTGATGCATGAAACAGGGCACTCAAAGCCAGTGCACTGGGACAACCCAGAGAGATGGGAGGGGGAGGGAGGTGGAAGAGGGGTTCGGGATGGGGAGACACATGTATACCCATGGCTAATTAATATCAATGTATGGCAAAAACCTCCACAATATTGTAAAGTAATTTGCCTCCAATTAAAATAAATAAATTATTTTTTTTTAATGAAGAGAATTATGTCCCAGATGAAAGGACAAGATAAACCCCCAGAAAAACAACTAAATGAAGTGGAAATAGGCAAGATTCCAGAAAAAGAATTCAGAATAACCATAGTGAAGATGATTCAGGATCTCAGAAGAAGAATAGAAAAGATGTTTACTAAAGACTTACAAGAGCTAAACAACAAACAGAAATGAATGCTACACTAGAAGGAATCGAAAGCAGAATAACTGAGACAGAAGAACAGATAAGTGACCTGGAAGACAGAATGGTGGAAATCACAGCTACAAAACAGAATATGGATAAAAGAATGAAAATTAATGAAGAGAGACTAAGAGACCTCTGGCACAACATGAACCACACCAACATTCATATCATAGGGATCCCAGAAAGAGAAGAAAGAGAGAAAGAATCTGAGAAAATATTTGAAGAGATAATAGCTGAAAACTTCCCTAACATGGGAAAGGAAATAGTTAAACAAATCCAAGAATCAGAGTCCCAAGCAGGATAAACCCAAGGAGAAACACATCGAGACACACAGTAATCAAACTGATGAAGAAAATTAAAGACAAAGATAGAATATTAAAAGTAACAAGGGAAAAACAACAAATAATATACAAGGGAACTCCCATAAGGTTATCAGCTGATTTCTTGACAGAAGCTCTGTAAGTCAGAAAGAAATGGTATTATATATTTAAAGTGATGAATGGAAGAACCTATACAATAATATTCTATCCAGCAGCCTTTCTCTGATTTGATGGAGAAATAAAAAGCTTTCCAGACAAGCAAAAGTTAAGAGAATTCATCACTACCAAACCAGTTTTACAACAAATGCTAAAGGGATTTCTCTAGGCAGGAGATAGAAGAGAAGAAAAAACCTAAACAAAACAAAGCCAAAATATTTAAGAAAATGATAATAGGATCGTACATCTTGATAATTACCTTAAATGCAAATGGATGAAATGCACCAACCAAAAGACATAGACTGCCCAGGCAGATGAAAACATGTAGATGTATGCACTTCCACTTATCACATCACTCTACTTAACCCCCAAATTGTATGTAATTATTTTATATTGTTAGGTTAATCATGCTTCCATTATGGCTTGGGACTGTAATTATTTTTTGTCTGACTGTTGGCTGGGAAAACTGATAAACATCTTTTACTATTGTGAAAAAAAGCCATAGGCAAACCAAATGAATAGGAGTTTCCCCCACACCACCAAGCCATTCTTCAGCATCGTCTGGATGTACTATAGTTAAATCAATTCTAACAAAAAAGGTTCAGTCCTATAAGAATGTCCCCCTACTCCCTGCCCTTCATATATGAAATGCAAGTCCAGGTTATTGCCTGAGCTTCTATCCAATTGACTGTACATCAGAGGTGCAAACCCAGGACATTTTCCTCAGGTTCGACTGATTTGCTAGAGCAGTTCACAGAACTCAGAAACATTTAACTTACTAGATCACCAATTTATTACAAAAAGATGAAACTCAGGAACAGCCAGATGGTAGAGATGCATAGGGCAAGGGTGGGAAGGAGCAAGGATTTTCCATCCCTCTTCAGGCATGTCACTCACTGTCCCAGCACTTCCATGTGTTCATCAACCCAGAAACACTGTTCTTTTGAGTTTTAGTGGAAATTTCCCATGTGAGCTGTTGGAGACTGGTTCAAACCTCTAGCCACCGTTTGGTGGAAGAGAGAGGCAAGCAATCAGTACTCATCCCTAGGTGGGGTCCAAGTTACATCATTAACATGAAAAAGACACCTTTTAGCACTCCAACTACTTAGAAAATTTTTAAAAAGTTTTAGGAGTTATGTGCCAGAAACAGAGATGAAATTCAAATATATATATTTCTTACTATAAACCATAATATCACAATTACCTCCTAGAAATTTTATATTTTGCGTTTTACATTTAAGTTTATACTTCATTTTGAATTAATTTTTGATAAGTGGTCTGTATGTAGATTCATTTTTTGTATGTGAGTGTTGTTATTCCATCATCATTTATTGAAAAGACCATCTTTTCTTCATTGAATTGCATTTGCTCTTTTGTTAAAGTTTGGTTATCTATATTTGTGTGAGTCCATTTCTGGACTTTCTGTTTTGTTCCATTGATTTATTTGTCTATTCTTTCACCAATATCACACTCACTGGATAATTGTGGCTTTATAGTAACTCTTGAAATTGAATAATGTCAATTTTCTGACTTTATTCTTCTTCAGTCTTGTGTTAGCTATCTGCATTTTGTGCCTTTGCATATCAACTCGATAACCTGTTTGTCAGTATCCACAAAATTAATAATTGAGCTTTTGTTTAAGTTAATACTGAATATTGGGAAGAATCAACATTATAATAATACTGAGTCTTCCTATCCATGAACATGGAATACTTCCTCATCTGCTTAAGACTTCTATGATTTCTGTCAATAAGATTTATAATTTTTCTCATATAGATATTGCATATATTTTGTTAGATTTATTTCTAAATCATTTTATGAGGTGTTAATCAACTGGTATTGTTTTTTAAATTTCAAATTCCAATTATTCATTACTAGTATATAGGAAAGCCACTGATTTTGTTTATCAGTCATGTAGCCTATAAACTTGTTGTAATTACTTATTAGTTCTGGAAGTTTTTTGTTGTTGATTCTTTAGGATTTTCTACAAAATTATGTCATCTGTAAACAGTTTTATTTTTTTCATTCCCTCTCTGTACATCTTTTATTCTCTTTTCTTGTCTTGTTACACTTAGTTAAGAGTTCCAGAACAATGTAGAATAGGTATGATGAGAAGGCACTTCCCTGTCTTTTTCCTGATCTTAATGAGAAAGTATTTAGTTTTTCACCATAATATTAACTTTAGTGTTTTTTTTTTTTGGTAGATTTTAAGTTATCAACTTGAAGAAGTTCCTCTCTTTCTAATTTGCTGAGAGCTTTTATCATGAATGACTGTTGGGGTTTTTTTTTTTTTTTTTTTTTTTTGATCTAGTGTTAAGATCAGGTTATTTTTCTTCTATTGCCTGGTAATATGATGGATTAAATTAATTGAAATTTAAATGTTGAATTAGCATTGAACACTTTGAATAAATTCCATTCAGTCATGGTGCATAATTCTTTTATGCATTGTTGGATATGATTTACTAAATTTTGTTGAGTTTTGCAGCTATGTTTATGAGAGATTGATTTATTGTTTTCCTTTCTTATAAGGTATTTTTTCAGTATTAACCAGACCTCATAGAATGAGTCGGGAGTTGTTCACTGTGCTGCTATTTTTCAGAAGAGGTGTACAGAACTGATATGTTTTTTCCCTTAAATATTTGGTAGAAGTTACTAACGAAACTATCTGAGCTTAGTGTGTTCTTTTGAAAGGTTGTTAATTACTGATTGAATTTCTTTAATAGATATAGTCAAAACAGATTAGCCATTTTTCCTTCTGGGTTTTGGTCGATTTTGTCTGCTACTAACGTTTGTATCTCATCAAAATTCAGACATTGAAATTTATTTTTCAATGTTTTGTTGTTTGGTGGTAGGGCCATTTAGGAGGTTACTAGTTCATGAAGACAAAGCCTCGATAAATGGGATTAGTGAGATTATAAAGAGACCCCAGGAAGCTCCCTTGCCCCTTCTGCTGTGTGAACACACAGTGAGAATGCAGCCATTCATCTATGAACCATAAAGTCCTCACTAAACACTGAATCTGTTGGCACCTTAGTCTTGGACTGCTCAGCCTCCAAAACTGTGAGAAATTTTTGATGTTTATAAGTCACCCAGTTTATGGAAGTTTGTTACAGCAGCTCAAATGAATTAAGACAATGTCTTTCACTGTCTTTCCAATTTCAACTGAAATTCAACTAAATTGTTGAATGTATGGACATAATATTCCTTAACGTCTATGTGATCAGTAGCGATGATCTCTCTTCACTTCTGTTATTAGTAACTAGTGTAATCTCTTTGTTCTTGATTATAATATAATAAACTCTAGCCAGGGTGGTTTGTTAGTCACTCAGTCGTGTCTGCTCTTTGCGACCCCATGAACTGTCATATTCCTCCATCCATGGGATTCTCCAGTCAAGAATACTGGAGTGGGTAGCCATTCCCTTCTCCAGGACATCCTCCTGACCCATGGATTGAACCCAGGTCTCCTGCATTGCAGGCAGATTCTTTACCATCTGAGCCACCAGGGAAGCCCAGCTAAGCTAAAATCAGATCAATTGTTTTATTTATCTTGTCAGAGAACTTTTAGTTTTGTTGATTTTTCTCTATTGTTATCTTTACATTTTATCATTTTTATTATTTATTTTCCTCTTCTTGCTTTAGATTTTCTTTTCTTTCTCTTGTTTCTAAGTTGTATACTTAGATTATTGATTTCAGATATTTTTTCCTAATATATACATACACACAGGCACACACATACATGTGTGCATGTATATCTATATAATTATCTATCTATCTATCTGTCTATCTATCTATCTATCTATCTATCTATCTATCTATATAGTGCTATAGATTTCCGTCCATCTAAGCACTGGTTTCACTGTATCCTACACATTTTAGTAAGCTGTGTTTCCATTTTCATTTAATTCAAAATATTTTTAAACTATGTAGTATATACACATTCATAGTATGTATTTGTGTGTAGGTGATTTACTGTATATCCTTACTGATTTCCTTCCTGCTGAATTGGTCAATTACTTATAGAAGTGTGTTGACATCTCCCAACTCTAATAGTGGATTTGTGTATTTTCCCTTGCAGTTCTATCAACATTTGCCTCACATATTCTCATGTTCTATATCTGTATACATACACATCCAGGACTGTTAAGCGATTCTGGAGAATCTATCCCTTTATCATTATGTAATACCCCCATTTAGTCTTGATGATTTTCTTACCTCTGAAATTTTTTTTGCATAAAATTAATATAGCTACTCCATCTTTTATTTGATTATGTTACCTTGGTATATATTTCTCTCTTTACTTTTATTCTATCTGGTTAGAATGCAACACTACTAAACTGATAATAAAGAAAAGCAGGTTGAACTATTTTTAAAATAAAGTATACTATGATAGATTGTGGAAAATTAGTTGCTATAGTTTATCTATCCCATATGTATGTACTTTTGTAATTTGACTCTGCTGCTCCTCCAAAGAGATAGACTCTATATCCATTTCCCTATGAATCTAGGCTAAAATTTTGACTTGCTTAGATTCATAAAATGTGGTGGAAGTGAGTTTTGGAGTTCTAACCTTAACCCTATGAACTTCTGCTCTCACTATAGTGCTGCCCGGAGACTTTCCTGTCAATAAAGTCTGGGATGGTATCTGAGGATGAGGTCACATGGTCCATTTTACAGCTCATATCAGCTTCCAGACAAATGAGTGAGGCCATATGGAATGATTCATTCTCAGCTGAGTCAATAGGAAGCTGAAGTTGATAGCATCAGAGGGATCACCTAACTGAGACCATTCTATGGAATCATAAATATATAAAATAGCTGTTTTCTTAAGCTTCTCAATTTGGGGATGCTTTATTATACACCAATGAAAATTGATATTCCTTTTCTATGAGCAACAAATTCCTCTTTTCTCAGTCTGTTTTCTTCACTTCTTTACCTTAAATAAAACCAGACTCTTTACAGTTTTCTCAAATTCAAAGACACTGTTCTTATATCACATAAGCCTTAGATAAAATATATTGAATAATTATATTCCTTGATCCCCATTGTTCTTTATAGATCATTATTCCTTCATTCTCCTATTTAATACTCTCTGCATTTTTTACCTTCATGCTATAATGCTGTCACTCACTGTCATCTGCTAATCCTTCTTCTTCTTGTCATCTACATCCAATATGCTACTGAGGAAAAGCAGAGGGCAATTACTAATAGCTGCAGGAAGAATGAAGCAGCTGAGACAAAGTAGAAACAATGCACAGTTGTGAATGTGTCTGGTGGTAAAAGTAAAGCCTGAAGCTGTAAGGAGCAATACTACATAGGAACCTGGAATGTCAGGTAAATCATGGTAAATTGGATGTGATCAAGCAGGAGATGGCAAGAGTGAACATCAAAATTTTAAGAATCAGTGAACTAAAATGAACAGGAATGGGCAGATGTAATTCAGATGACCATTATGTATACTACTGTGGGAAATAATCCCTTAGAAGAAATAGACTAGCTCTCATAGTCAACAAGACAGTCCAAAATGCAGCACTTGAGTGCAGTCTCAAAAATGACAGAATGATCTTTGTTCACTTCCAAGGCAAACCATTCAACATCACAGTAATCCAAGTCTATGCCCCAGTCACTAATGCTGAAGAAGTTGAAGTTGAATGGTTCTGTGAAGACCTACAAAGCCTTCCTTATAGGCCTTATAGAGCCGACTCAATGGAAAAGGCCCTGATGCTGGGAAATATTGAGGGCAGGAAGAGAAGTGGGCAACAGAGGAGGAGCTGGTTGGATGGCATCACCGACTCAATGGACATGAGTTTGAGCAATCTCCAGGAGATAGTGAAGGACAGGAAAGCCTAGAGTACTGCAGCCCATGGGGTCGCAGAGAGATAGAGGGGACTTACTGACTGAACAACAACAACCACTGACATCCTAGTCAGGCTCCCTGAATCATGCATCTTGCTCACTTTCTTCCTCCTCATACATAAGCTTTTTATGATTCCTAGTTTTACATACCTTTCTGAATCATTCAGTGGCTTGGTAACTCAATCCCTTGATCTCACTCTCTTCCAGAAATCTTTTCATACACTTTATCAAAGTTACTGTTTGCAGTGATCATAACCTGGATCTTATATCCATTCATTCTTGCTGAATTTTACTCCTCTACAAATCCTCTAAATGTTAGAATAACTTATGGTATGTTCTTAGGTATTTTTAAAACCCATGTTGGTTTAAAACCCAAGTTGGTCTTATTGATTTTTATTCATTAATTAAATGCTACACTGGATGTATATTCCCTACTCATATATCTTCCTGAACCACTGCCTACTTGACATTTCCACTTGCATGCCTTGAAAACATCTTAAATGTACTGTCCAAAGTAGACTCTATTTTTCCCATTTAAGCTGATCTCCTGACTCAGTAAATCTATGGTACTCATCTCTACAAGGCAGAGACTAAAGTGTTCTTTATTGCTTCATTCTCCTCATATTTATATATAATTCTTCATAAGTATGATATAAATTTCTTTTAGAATATATTTTATTAAGTCTGTATTGAATTTATTACAACATTGCTTCTATTTTATTTATTTATTTGCTTGTGAGGCATGTTGGATCTTAGTTTAGTGACCAGGGATCAAACCCACAAACCCTGCATTGGAAGGTGTAGTCTTAACCACTGGACCACCAGGGAAGTCCCTGTAATATATCAGGTATGCATATTAAGTCGCTTCAGTCGTGTCCGACTCTTTGTGACTCCGTGGACTGTAATCCACCAGGGTCCTCTGTCCATGGGATTCTCCAGGCAGGAATACTGGAATAGATTGCCATGTCCTCCTCCAGGGGCTCTTCCCAACCCAGGGATTGAACATCTCCTGTATAGGCAAGCGAGTTCTTTACAACCAGTGCCACCTGGGAAGTCCAGAATATATTTTAAATCCATACAATTATCTACATTTATAGTTCAAACCAAGAACCCCTTACCTGGACTATTCCAACAGCCATCTAACTGATTATCTGTTTCAATTTTTTTTATAACTCTATAGTTTATTCTATGCAGAGAAAGCAGATAATTCTTTTTCTAAAAATTTGAATGAAATCACACCACATCACTATTTTAACCCTTCAATGGCTACACATTGAATTTACAATAGACGCTGTGGTCTGTAATGTGGCCTAAAAAGGCCCTCTAGAATATGGCCCCTGTCTACCTCTCTGACCTTATCCATCATGATTTCCCTCATTTGCAATGTTCTGATCACAGCAGCTCTCTTTCTGTTCCTGAAACTTATAAAGTTTTGCCAGGCGTAGATAATTTTTACTAACTACTGTTACTGAACATGGAACAACAGACTGGTTCCAAATAGGAAAATGAGTACATCAAGGCTGTATATTGTCACCCTGCTTATTTAACTTCTATGCAGAGTACATCATGAGAAACGCTGGGCTGAAAGAAGCACAAGCTGGAATCAAGATTGTCGGGAGAAATATCAGTAACCTCAGATATGCAGATGATACCACCCTTATGGCAGAAAGTGAAGAGGAACTAAAAAGCCTCTTGCTGAAAGTGAAAGAGGAGAGTGAAAAAGTTGGCTTAAAACTCAACATTCAGAAAACTAAGATCATGGCATCTGGTCCCATCACTTCATGGACGATAGATAGGGAAACAGTGGAAACAGTGTCAGACTTTATTTTTTGGGGGGCTCCAAAATCACTGCAGATGGTGATTGCAGCCATGAAATTAAAAGATGTTTGCTTCTTGGAAGGAAAGTTATGACCAACCTAGATAGCATATTTAAAAAAGCAGAGACATTACTTTGCCAACAAAGGTCTGTCTATTCAAGGCTATGGTTTTTCCAGTGGTCATGTATGGATGTGAGAGTTGGACTGTGAAGAAAGCTGAGCGCCGAAAAATTCATGCTTTTGAATTGTTGTGTTGGAGAAGACTCTTGAGAGTCCCTTGGACTGCAAGGAGATCCAACCAGTCCATCCTAAAGGAGATCCGTCCTGGGTGTTCATTGGAAGGACTGATGCTGAAGCTGAAACTCCAATACTTTGGCCTCCTCATGCGAACAGTTGACTCATTGGAAAAGTCGCTGATGCTGGAAGGGACTGGGGGCAGGATTGGGGGCAGAGAAGGGGACGACAGAAGATGAGATGTCTGGATGGCCTCACCGACTCGATTGACAGGGGTTTGAGTAGACTCCGGGAGTTGGTGATGGACAGGGAGGCCTGGCATGCTGCAATTCATGGGGCACAACGAGTCAGACACTACTGAGCGACTGAACTGAACTGAACTGAACTGTTACTGCATGCAGTCATCTGCCCCAAATCTTTTATCCTAAATCATCACATGACTTTCATTACCACAAATTTCAACTAGCTTTCCCCCCTTACTCCCTGTTTTAGACTTCTTTATTTCTTTCACAACTTTGCTATTTTAATTATGTACTGTAACAACATTTTCTTGTTTTTGTTTTTTTCCTTCATGATAATTTAAACTCCATAAGAGCAGGCACTGTGTGTCTCATGTTTAGTGCTGTATCCTCGGTGCTTAGCCAACTAGCACAGTGTTTTTCGCATAATAAGTGCTCAGAAAGTACATAATGAATGCATTAATAAATTGAGTGACTGCGGTATTGACTGGATTGGTTGCTTCAGCATTACCTCCTAGATAGATCTTAGGATTGTGGGGTTAGAAAACAATCTATGCCATCATTAATAATTACTGAAAAGAAACTGTAGGAGGTGTGGGAGGACTTAATGTGTCTAATAAATATAGAATAAGTGATATTTAGTATGTACAAGGGATTTTGCTAAATATTGTGCATTCAGTGGTAAATATAAGAAATGAGATTTATGACCTTATGAAAACGGTAGTCTTGAAAGCATGTCAGGGCATTTGGTAATCTTTTTGTGCATAGCCCTGTTCTGTATACAGGTATGAGAGGGAGCGTTGATTTGTGGGGCTGGTGGCTCAGCAGTAAAGAATCTTCCTGCATTGGAGGAAGCACAGGAGGCGCAAGTTCGATCCCTGCGTTGGGAAGATTCCCTGGAGGAGGAAAATGGCACCTCACTCAAGTATTCTTGCCTGGGAAATTCCATGGATAGAGGAGCCTAGCAAGCTATAGTCCATAGGATTGCAAAGAGTTGTACATGACCGAAGCATCTTAGTGTGCACATAAGAAATAGGAGTTGGTGTAAGATTTGAGAAACGGAGAAAAATGAGCTACTAAGAGAGGTAGGACAAAAACATCATTTATTCATTCCCTGAATCTCTCAACCTATATTCTCCCAGTACACACACACATAACACAAATACACACACAATTTACCTTTCCCTCTATATGCTAGGTTGCACAGTGTGAAGAGAAAGAGTCGATACTTAAAGTAGTTTAGTGACTTCCCTACAGATTTCCGAAAGGTCAGGTACTGGGACACTGGAGTTACTATTGGAAAAGTAATTAAGTATGTGCTCAGAATATACAACCATAGGGTCAAGAAAGGGCTGGGGAAAGGTGAGTGATATCTGATGGTAAAACTTGAGGAAAAAAGCAGAACTAAGTTTTTAGGTGGAGAGGTTAAAGGATCAAGAAAAGTAGATGCTCATGGAACTAAAAATGATTTTTGTGATGAGTGTCTTTTGTTTGCTGAAAAAGAGAATCATATCAAGGATGAAAAAATTTGGTTAAAAGGAGAAAAGTAGCATTATTTGTAGAAAATATAACTATACACCTAAAAACCCATGAAAATAAAGTGTAAAATTGAGAGTGACATTGCAGTAAACGACCCATGGCAAGAATATATATATACATATATATATATATATATATATATATATAAATCAATATCATTCCTATATACCAATAATAGTAGCTCTAGTTGGGATAACCTTAAATTTACAAAAACACAATATGCCTAGGAATACCCCCAAAACAGTAAGAAAATTAAAAATAAAATTCATAGCTGAAATACATTTAAATTTTTTTGAGAAAAAGAAATATGTCATGTTCTTGGGTGGGAATATTAAATATAATAAGTAAATCAATTTGTAGAATGTATAGAATTAGCACAATTCCTGAAATTGTTCTAAAGTCAATCTTGAAGAATACCTAAAGGAATTTTGAAAAATAAGTTATAAAGAAAGGTACTTATCTTACCACAAAATATGACTTTTTCTTAAATATAATAATTAAAATCATAGCATAATAGTGCTGCAATCTATAGTCAGATAAATAGAATACAGTAAATTGCCACGTAAGAGAGAATAGACAGGAATTTAATATACAGCAATGGAAGCATTATAAACCAATAGTAAAGGTTAGTTGAGAGTGGAAATTTGTCCATGTAATTGGCCAAAAAATATCCAGTAAGATTTTCACTTCTACCATATATTGCCTCAAAATAAATTCCCAAAAGATAACATTTTGAAAATTAGTTAAATATAGGTTAGTCTAGAATGGATAGGAACTTTTTATAACCTAAGTCATGAAAAAAGATACAAATTGTGTGATAGAGTGAACTATGTGTAATATTGTAAGTTTCTGAACATTGAAAAACACCACGAATCAACTCAAAAGGCAGGGGACAAATTAAGAACATAAATGAGGCAGATGAAAGGTTAATAGCTATAACAGACAAAATGCATACAGTTTAAAGGAGAAAAAAACCTTTAATACTCACATAGAAAAGGTAGGCAAGGAGCACAAATGGCTAATAAACATGGATAAACAAATTCCATGTCACTAGTAGTAGTTAAAAAAATACAAATTAGAACAGTAAAGTGTCGTTTTCTTGACCAGCATATTGGATTGTTTTTGTTTCTTGTATTAGTGTTCAGTAGAACCGAGGATAATAATGGAGAGTTTAAATAGATAGTTTCTAAAATATCAAAGAAAAATATGTGTTTCAAAAAGATTTGTGCCATTTAACCAAGCATTCTACTTGTATGAATATGTTCCAAGGAAATACATTAAAGATGTGGACAATTATATGTGTGTGTGTGTGTATATATATATATATATATACATATATGTATATATGTATATATATGTATGTATATATACAAAGATACAGCATTTAAATTGCACAAAAATCAAATTAAAATCATTAAATAATTGAAAACAGTTTGATTAAATAAATATGGTAGATCCATATTTTCAAGTTATAAGCATCATATTTTTAAAATTTTAAAAGATGAGGACAAATGCTCTTTAAGATATACTATCCAGGCAATGTCCTGTAAAGCATCTAACATAGTGCCATGAAAATTAGAATACTCAGTAGATAAATGTGATAATGATGGTAAAAGCAACTTACTGACAATTATAACCTATTTTTTCTAAATAATCAACAATTCTGCGTTGAAAATGGAAGGTCATAACATTTTTTTAAAACTCTTTAATTTACATCTTCAGAAATGACAGCTGAAAGTATAATTAAGTTCTACACTTAATATTTTATTGTTTTATTTGTTTGTTTTCTTTATCAAGGAAGCATGCTATTTTGACACATTTTACTTTTGTAACCAGGTCCCAGTGGAGTTTTGTTAAACCTCATATCATGATAGCATTTATAACAGTCTCTACAGATTTCTATTTAAATTATCATGAAACTTTTATGCATTATTTATATCAAATATCTGTTAAAAGTTTATGCTTTTGAAAAAATGTTACACACTTTTCATAATTCAATGCAATTATTTCCTACAAAACAAAAAACATTTCATAGCAGAGTTTTAAGCCATTTAATAGAGGTAAATTACTTGGATGATTATTCAAAGAGGAATATTGCAGTGAGGAAAACAGTATGCCAATATTTTAGCATAATACCAGAAAGCACATATTACAGCAGTAATAATATTGTCATACAGGATATTATAAACAGGAGTGTGTCCCTTTAAAATATATATATTGAAATCATTAACCCCAGTGTGACTATATTTGGAAACAGGGCCTTTAAGGAGATAATTACGGCTAAATTTGGTCATAATGGTGGGGCGCTAATCTGTTAGGACAGATGTCCTTATAAGAAGAGGAAAAGATGCCAGTGCTCCCTGGCTTGCCCTTGCTCAAGCTCATGCTTGTGCTTATTCTCACTTTCCCCGTGTGCACAAAAGGTCATGTAAAAATACAGTAAGAAGGCAGTTATATGCAAGTCAGCAGGAGAAGCCTCACCAGAAACCAAGCCTGTTGGCACCTTGATCTTGAAATTCCAGCTTCCAGAACTGTGAGAAAATCAGTCTCTATTGTTGAAGCCAGCTATTCTATGGCATCTTGTTATGATGGCCCAAGCTGGTTAATATTACGGGACTTGTGATATGAATATTACATATAATATTACAGGACTGTATACTACAGGATTTCTTCAACTACCTGCTTAAAATTAGAGCTTTTACCCAAACTAAGGATCACATTTCTTAAAGATGGGTGGAAACATGCCAGAACAGGTCTCCAGAAATTATTTCCAAGAGAACCACAAAATACAATATTTTGCTATTGATCCTGAGAAAGTGTTAGTTGCTCAGTAATGCCCAACTCTTTGCAACCCCATGAACTGCAGCCCACCAGTCTCCTCTGTCCATAGGATTTTGATCCTACTAAGGTGAAAAAGGAAGAAGTGATATAACTTCACAAGAAACCTTCCAATGAGCTCAAATTGAGATATCTTCTTAAAATAGAAGATGTTCATTTATAAGGACAAAAATTTTATATTGTTAAGTGTGGAAAACACTATTTTTGTGTATTTTAGTTGTACTGAGAGTGAGGCTGATGTTAAGTTGTGCTGGAGTAATCATTTGATTTATAGCAACTATTCTAACTATTCAATGTCAGTATCATACGAGTTGTTAACTTTTCAACTGTAATTGATATTTAGAGCAAGAACAAAAAGATGAAGATTTGTTGAATAGCTATGTAGATAACTCAATACAGAAAGCTGACCTGGTCGACTCCTTTTTTGGTCCAGTCTTACTTGTCAAAATAAATGATTACAGATAGGAAAAAGTCAGAAAAACTTTGATGTAAGAGAAATGATTCTCATTCTGGTGAAAGATGCTCAACGTTATGAAGAAGAACTGATCTTTAAGAACTTTCTTAATCCAACCTTCAAGTTCACAGTTTTGCCGCTATTGAGAATACCCATGATAACGCTACTCAACAATAATTGAGTGATACTATATGTAAGATATTAGGTTAAGCATCTGATGATAGATCAGACTCAATACCTACACTAAAGGAATTTATATTTGTATAATGATGATTAAAGTATTATGATTCACTAGCTACTGAGCAAAGTAGCTAGTGAATACTGCAAAAGCATGCCTAGAATTTATTTTCAGAGTTAATATTAGGGATGCAAATCTAAACTTCCCTTAGCCTTAGAGGTCAGGAAAAGAAACTCTAATCCAGCAGTGTTCAAGAGAAATATAATATAAGCCACAATTGCAATTAAACATGTGTAGTTTTAACTTTTCTAGTAACCACATTAAATAAAATAAAATGCTTAAATATTTATTTGAATATTTTATTTATTCTTTATACACAGAATATTTCAACATGTCAGTATTAATAATGAAATGTCTTGTATTTTTTGAACTCTTTGAAATCTTATGAATATTTTACATTTACTGAATGTTGTCATGTCAATTAGGTGCTTACAAGGCACAAATAGCTAGTGGCTATCACATTAAAGTTTACAAGTCTAATCCATATGATCCTGAACTGCTCTGGGAGTTTGCACCTATTGTATTCTTTCTCAAGCTTGTCTTCAGATGACTCCAATGATGAACTTTTTCTGAGATGCCAGTGTCAGTTTATCAACTCAGTTGGATAATGTCTACAGATTTGATCCCTATAAGGGCTCCCTATAAAGAAGTGTTATTCCAGTTCTTTAGAGTCTCTTGAAACCACCAACAGTCATCTTTTGAATGCTTTATTTTATGATTTACTGGACATACTTCTATTATAGCATTCATAAAACTTCAGGGCATCTATTGAACAAATATGTATTTTTCTATATAGCACAATATAAAAAGGTGTAAGGTTTTCAGTCACACTGACCTGGATTCTGATCCCAGATCTGCCATGTGGCAAATTTCCTAACCTTTTTAAACCCTTCTAGTCTTTAAAATGAGGATAGTAATAATACTTATTTATTATTGTAAAAGATACATGAGATAATGTTTAGAATTTTACATAAAACACTTAGCACATTGAGTATCACTAGTAAACATTCCATAAATAGTATCCTCTATTATTGTTAATGATATTAATAAAACAATGCCCTTTTAATTTTTGTATTTTTATGCCTAGCATAACAACATTTTAATATATTTTATTGAATTAATTAGTCAGGGTGCACCAGCTAAGATAATGTATAAATTTGCTCAACTTTTTAACTCCAAAAAATGGAAACCTTAGAATTATTACTGCTAAGCAATTAAATTGAACAGTCTTGGCTTAAAGTTTAGGAAATTAGCTCATAGATTATATTATTTCTCTAACACTTCAGGAAAAAAATTTTGAACTTACTTATTCAGAGAAAGTAACTAAAGCAGCCAAAATTCTGTGGGCATACCATGGCCCTAGTGTTTATTCGGGAGCATATGTAGTTCTTGATCTATTCCTATTGTCTATTGGAAATAGGGAAGATTCTTTAGTAACCTCTTACAAAGTGAAGTGAAAGTCGCTCAGTAGTGTCTGACTCTTTGCGACCCCATGGACTATACAGTCCATGGAATTCTCCAGGCCAGAATACTGGAGTGGGTAGCCTTTCCCTTCTCCAGGGGATCTTCCCAACCCAGGGATCAAACTCATGTCTTGATTCTTTACCAGCTGAGCCACAAGGGAAGCCCTCGTGATAAAACACTTGGTCAAAGCAAAAAGAAACATTGGAAAAATCAAAGATGAATTATCTGACTTTAAAAAGAGTGTTCTCATTTCTTAGAAATAAAGTTTTGCTGGGAGAATAGTGTTACTGTTTAGAACCAAAGAAGGCTGAGATCTTGTTAGGAACAGACATACTATACTCATCATATATCAATACACTCACATCCATTCAAAGACATGTACAGTGTACACACAAGCACACAGATACACAGACACACAAGCACACAGGCTGACACCTACTGGAATTATATTATATTTTCAAGAATCATTAAGCAATCTGGCAGGAACTTCTTTGACTATTCTAATGTTTTAGTGGTGAACTTACAGGTTGAGTCGCTGAAAAGTTTATTTCATTTTACCCTCATTATTTTGACTGTTTTGCAGCAATGTCTAGTACAGTAGCAAACTCTGAACTACTGTTGTCACAGGAAATGATGTGGTGGTAGGTAGACTGGAGCCACTCTCAAAGACTTGCTCATTCAGATAAGCCTCGTCTGGAAACAGGCACTTAAACATTAAAAAAGGTCCATAATCATACTAGTTTCCCTCCAACCCAAATGCAAATATTTCAGTTTTGCAGATTAAAAAGGACATCGTCCTGAAGAATAAACACTAAAAATTTCCTCAGCCACAGCTGCATTCTTTGCTACTTATTTATGTTCTCAGAATGTAAAGCTGGTGGCTCAGAGGTTAAAGCGTCTGCCTGCAATGCAGTAGACCGGGTTCGATCCTTGAGTCGGGAAGATCCCCTGGAGAAGGAAATGGCAACCCACTCCAGTATTCTTGTCTGGAGAATCCCATGGAGGGAGGAGCTTGGTAGGCTACAGTCCATGGAGTCGCAAAGAGTCGGACACAACTGAGCGACTTCACTTCACTATGTATATGGATGAAATTCCCAAAGTAAAGGGCTAACCCACTGGGGATCAGATAGACTAAGGAAAATGAATTTCCTTATTACATTTGATAAGGGGAGGTATTCAATAATGTTTTTGAACACTAGCTGTAGGGTCAGGTTTTTATAATTATTTGATGTGCACATTACAATTATCATTAAAGTTATCATTCTATACAGATCAGCTCTGTCATTAATAATTAGGTATTATATTACAATAAATTACAGCTTTAGGCAATTAGTAAAGCCTGGAATGACATTTCCACAGGTGCCTGGCAGGATAAAACACATGTAGCAAATGTTGACAATTCATTACTCTGGGTGATGGGTATATGGGAATTTCTTATACTATTCTTGCAGTTTTTCTGTAAGTTTATAATTGAATCAAAAATATTAAAAAGTTACAAATCTGTCTAAATATGTAACAAATTTGAATTCCCATAGTGTGTTTGCCTCTAGGCAACAACCCAGAAACCAGAAACCAGAAGGTCATGGTGACCATAAGAATTTGCAATTAATTTGGTTATAAATAGTTTGAGTACAGCACCTTTATTGGGTTTTATGCTTGTCAATACATTTGTTTTATTATTATCATTTCTCTAACACTGAGGGAGTGGAGTATTATCCCAATATTAATGATGTTCTCATTTTAAGCAAGTTTGAATCAGTGCCTCAGGGTAAAATAATGACCTCAGCTGGTGGTTTTCTCTGTGGTGGGTGGGCTTTCTGAAGTCTAGGACTCTTTTCTGCCCTGGAAAGCCCTCTAGTTGATTCCCCACCCTACCCCCATAGTTTGACCAGGATTCTAAATAAAAAGACTGCTCATTGCAGTGTCCTTTTTCCAGCCTCCCTATCAGCTAGAAAAACACCAAAGCGTTTGAATAAATTCTCTTCCAGCCTGGAACTCTTTACTTAGGAAAGTTTTTTAATCTATTATAGAGTTTTCAAGAATAAATCTAAAATAGCTATGAAAGTGCCTTTACGTTGCAAAGAAAGCCTTGGGTAAACTTTTCATGTGCTTCCAAATTCCCTTTCCTCAATAAATCAGACAAGGGCTGTGAAGGTTCACAAACATGTCAAGGCAAACTATGCTGGTTTGATTTCACTTTTGAATTTAAAGTGGGATCATCCTTGGCCATGAAGGTCAAATTCCAGACATGAAGCCCTTTGGAATATCTCCAGAAAGGCAATGTTATGTAGTACTTGGTTACAAGAAAAAGAACTGACTTGCTTCTGTCTGTGTCAGTTTCTGTGAAAAAGCCACTTGGTTGAATTATTTCTATCTGGGAGAGATAATCAGACTTGTCCTTTGCCTGTTTGGAAATAGTTTGTGAGGACAAAAGCTATAAAAAATATTTGGGTATTTGCTTTCAGAAATACATAATGTAATTTTTTTTTTACAACACCAGAATTTTTTTTTCATTTATTTTTATTAGTTGGAGGCTAATTACTTTACAATATTGTAGTGGTTTTTGTCATACATTGACATGAATCAGCCATGGATTTACTTGTATTCCCCATCCCGATCCCCCCACCCACCTCCCTCTCTACCCGATCCCTCTGGGTCTTCCCAGTGCACCAGGCCCAAGCACTTGTCTCATGCATCCAACCTAGATACCCATCAGCAGACAAATAGATAAGGAAGCTGTGGTACATACACACCATGGAATATTACTCAGCCATTAAAAAGAAATCATTTGAATCAGTTCTAATGAGATGGATGAAACGAGGCCATTACACAGAGTGAAGTAACACCAGAAATTTTTGACTGTGGAAGTCTGTTCAAGGAAAGTCGATACAAAAGGTGTCCAAAGTTTTCATCACGTGGGGTGTGTCTTCTTGATAAAGAAATTTCTTGTGTTTTTATCAGGAGTTTCACAATCCTAATTACTATTATACTTTTGTTGTGAACCGGGGGTAGAAAGAAATTCCTTAGTGTCATTTATTTGAGAAAAAGAGCTAGCTACCTTTGATAAATCTTTGAACCCCTCTGGCCGCATAACACCTAGGACAGAGTAAGTCTTACTAAATAAACTAAACCTTTATTAAATGTCCATACAAATTAGCATTGTAAAAGCATCTGGGATTTCTTTCTAAGGTGTGTGGTCATCATGCAATATTGATAGGGAGTACAACTTAAAATTTGGTTTTGAGCCTCTGGGTTCTAAACAATTTTCTTTACCTCTAATTTGGGGCAGAAGATGGCACCTCAATCCTCAATTCTATAGTGTTCTCAGTGAACATAATGTACATTCTATTTTAATAGCTTTTTATAGTTTCCATTTTTTGTTAATACATCCTGAATATACTGTGCTTTTTATTGTGAATAACAATAAAAGATGGCTGTAAAAATAGTCATAACACTATTTTCTTCCATACTTTTATCTCTGACTATAAACTTAGATGCCGCTCAGAAATGCAATTAAAGTAAAATGAACTCACAAAGAAAAAGATTAAGGGCTACAAGAACAACTCATTCAGCTCCCCATGACTTCTTTCACTGGACATATTCATAATAGCACAATGTTTGCTTGTCTTATTTCTATATATAATCTTCCTGATTTATAATGTTCTAATATCAATTATTACAAATTACTTATAGAAACTGAAGACAGGCATTTCATAGATGTCTTAACTCCTGGGATCCTGGTGAATAGTAGTTACTTGTAGTGAGGGGAAAATGTTACTCTGAGATAAAAATATTTCTGAAGGGTGATTCAGTCCCTTGGAATTCAGGAGAACTTTAAATGATTCCTGTCTATTAAGTTACACTACCCCTTAAATATGTTATCAGCGAATACTAAATAATCATTTATTATGTGCAAGGTATTTTTTTTTTCATGGTACAGCCCTGGTCTTCAGGCAAGGTATAATCTGAGGGAAAATAGTTGAGTAAGCAATTAATATGCATAAACAATAATTAGTTTAAAACTCACAGAAGAGAAATAATCTTATTTGGCTTATTTTCCAAGGAAGGTTTCACTATTAAAGTGGGATTTGGGCCAAATCTGGGTCAATTCATAGGGGTCAGCTAGATGTAGAGTAGTAAAATAACCTTGCATGTTCCAAAAGTAGGAAGGCAGGACTGTGTCTAGCAGGACCAAAAGGAAAATATTTTTCCTTTTTTTTTTTTTTTCTTCAGGAATAGAGACACATGCACCATGAAACCAAAGAGAAGGCTGGAAAAGAGAGGTCAGGCTAGAAATTTTTGAATGCAAGGCTGACAAATTTAGACTTAATCCTATAGCTTGTAGAAATCCGACGGAGGGTTTCTAAGCAGAAGAGAAAGATGATTTAAGAGCAGCACGTAGTGATGTGTCTAGGAGAAGGCAATGGCAACCCACTCCAGTACTCTTGCCTGGAAAATCCCACGGACAGAGGAGTGTGGTGGGCTGCCATCTATGGGGTCACTAAGAGTCAGACACGACTGAGCGACTTCACTTTCATGCATTGGAGAAGGAAATGGCAGCCCACTCCAGCGTTCTTGCCTGGAGAATCCCAGGGACAGCAGAGCCTGGTGGGCTGCCATCTATGGGGTCACACAGAGTCGGACACGACTGAAGCGACTTTGCAGCAGCGGCAGCATAGTGATGTGTCAGATTGGGGGAAGGGAAGAAACTGAAAGCAGGGAGGCTAGCAAGGGTTGTATTATCATCTTTGGATCAAGCAGGAGGGCACCCAGAAACTTGGAAGAGTGATATACTGAAGAATATAGTGGTGTCACTGGCACTTGGGATCCAGTTCTCAGTGCTGAATACCTCCTTCCATGACCAAATAGCTATTTGTTTCTTTTCTTTTTTTTTTTCAGTATCAACCATTGTATTATGTTAATGTATTTCTTTCTTGACCTTTACTATACATTACTTTTTTAAAAAATTATTTATTTTTGGCTGTGCTGGGTCTTCATTGTTGCCCATGGGCTTTCTCTAGTTGCAGTGAGTGGCGCTATTCTCAAGTTGCAGTGAGTGGCGCTATTCTCTAGTTGCAGTGCACGGGCTTCTTCTTGTGGTGGCTTCTGTTGTTGCTGAGTGCCGGTTCAGTAGTTGTGATGCATGGGTTTTCATTGTTTGAGGCATGTGAGGTCTTCCCTGATCAGGGATCAAACCCATGTCTCCTGCACTGGCAGGCAGATTGGTTTGTTTTTTTTTTTTAACACCACTGAGCCATCAGTAGGGATTTAATTTACATGACCTTGGGTTAGCTGATTATTTTTTGGATATAAAACCAAAATAACAAATAAGAAAAGAAACAGTCATAAGAAAAGAAACAGTCGTTTCACTGTTTCTTTTCTTATTTGTTATTTTAGTTTTATATCCAAAAAATAATCAGCTAACCCAAGGTCATGTAAATTAAATCCTTATTTTCTACTAAGACTTTTGTAGTTTTAACTAATATATAGGTTTTCAATTCATTTTGAGTCATGCCATTTGCTTTTCAGTTGTACCACTTTTGTCTCATATGTATGTATATATGTGTGTTTGTGTGCATATGTATATGTACTTTTAGACATAGACACATATTAATATATACATACTTATAAACATGTATTAATGTGTACATACATGTACATAGACATATGTTAATGTATACACACACACACACACACACACACACATAGACATGTTGTTGCTTAGTCTCTAAGTCATGTCCAACTCTTTTGCAACCCCATGGACTGTAGCCCTTCAGGCTTCTCTGTCCATGGAATTCTCCAGGTAAGAATACTGTAGTGGGTTGCCATTTCCTTCTCCAAGGGATCTTCCCAACTCAGGGACTGAACCCAAGTCTCCTGCATTACAGGTGGATTCTTTACCACTGAGCCACCAGGGAAGCCCAATACATATACATGTTCAGTTCAGTCAGTTCAGTAGCTCAGTCGTGTCCGACTCTTTGCAACCCCATGAATCGCAGCATGCCAGGCCTCCCCGTCCATCACCAACTCCTAGAGTTTACTCAAACCCATGTCCATTGAGTCGGTGATGCCATCCAACCATCTCATCCTCTGTCGTCCCCTTCTCCTCCTGCCCCCAACCCCTTCCAGCATCAGGGTCTTTTCCAATGAGTCAACTCTTCGCATGAGGTGGCCAAAATACTGGAGTTTCAGGTTCAGCATTAGTCCTTCCAATGAACACCCAGGACCGATCTCCTTTAGGATGGACTGGCTGGATTTCCTTGCAGTCCAAGGGACTCTCAAGAGTCTTCTCCAACACCATAGTTCAAAAGCATCAGTTCTTGGGTGCTCAGCTTTCTTCACAGTCCAACTCTCACATCCATACATGACCACTGGAAAAGCCATAGTATTGACCAGACGGACCTTTGTTGGCAAAGTAATGTCTCTGCTTTTTAATATGCTGTATGCACATATTAATGTATGTATACACACATGTAAATATTAATGATTACATATATACCTATGCACATTTACATGTATGTATACAGTTATATAATTTTTTGCTAGTATTTCTGAACATATACTGCTGTAGGACTCTGTTTGATTAGCCTTGGAAATATTTTGCTGTATTTCACACAGAAGATCTCTGCACCAATCTGAGCTGTGTTTTGCAGGCATTATGTTTTCATTTGTAGTTTATAGCCAAGGCTTGTTTTCAATGAAGCTTGATTTGTGTGGTTTTATGCATTCATTTTTTGCATTATTTTTATATTCAGGAGGAAAAAAGGAAAATTTTTATACTACCCTAAACATACTGAAAAATATCTTCTCTCAATTTTTCCAGTCTTCTACCACCCCTGCCTTATTCCCCATTTATGATAAAGAGTAGTTTTCTTTTTTTATTTTTTAAGCAAACATCAAAGATACAAGTTTCTTCATAAATCTTACAACAAGCTTATCAAGTCTTTTGTCTACAATTTAGCCATAGTTGTGAGCAATATATCAATTTGAAATATCCAGCAGTCTTCCCTGGTAGTTCAGCTGGTAAGGAATCGGCCTGGGTCAGGAAGATCCTCTGGAGAAGGGATAGGCTACTTACTCTAGTATTCTTGGGCTTCCCTGGTGGCTCAGATGGCAATATCCAGCAAACAATTAGAGATAAGGACTTAGGACTTGGCAAAAGGCCAAGGTTAGGGATATATCCATAACTGTTAATAATAAGAGTAAGAAGAATCACTCCTGGAACTTTTGTGAAGTTATACTTATGCTCAGACTAGTTAGCGTGTCTAAACTTACGTATAAGTGAAATAGTTGATCGCCTCTCTACATGGGATTATTTTCTTCCACAATGATTTCTCCTTAAGATCTGTGATAATATCTTAAACCATATGTTTAGGATTTATTCCATTTGATTAGATATTGTCCCTTGTTAAAATGTAAACTCTGTATCACAGGCAACATAATCCTCTATGTCCCAAAGTGTGTTGTTTGGAACACTATATCCAAAAGCTGTTGACTGTTTTCCTATGACAAATAAATTTGGAGAAACTATAAACAAAATTAAGCACGTTTCTTTTTGGGGGAGACTTCTTAGATCTTGCAGTCAGTGTACTGTGATATGTGAAAAAAGGTAAAATATTGATATGTAGCATTTCCAAAGCCTATGTGATCATGAAGACTTTTAAAAATAAATCATCTATTACACTTTTGTTCTTCTTGGTACAGTTTTAGAAATTCTTTACACTATAAGGTCATTTCTCACTGACAGAATTCTGAGATAAGGCTGCTAAATGGAATACAAAACATTTATGTTTTGATATATGGGTCAGAGGATAAGAGTACAGGAGAGAGATTGGGATCTCTATGATCCAATCATGCAGCAGTGTTGGACCTGGCTTAGGTCTGTACCATTGTCCTATTTTGAGTGGCCAGTAGGGAAGAGGGACACTGGAAATCACATGGGAAAATATCAGTTACACCTTTTGGAACTATCATTTTCATGGTATCAGGCAACTATTAATAGTATGGATGACAGATTAGTAGCCTTTGGATTTATGTAAATCTGCAATTCTTCAACGTGGAAGTCATTTAGAAATATCTCTTGTTATGGTGACATTCACCAAGTATATTCTTTCTAATTGGTAAAATTGACAGGGAAATAATTCATATTAGGGAACATGATTTCTATTTTTAGTCAATGAAACCATCATTGAGTTACCATCATCACTGAGTTACCATCATTATCCCAGTAACTCAGCCTTAAAAATTTGAAATTATCTATGACATTTATGTCTCCCTCGCCACCGTATTAAATCTATCACTGAGTCCTGCTTCAATAATTTTCTTACATTCTTTCCACAGTTCTTACAGAGAACTCTCATCTCCCCGTTGAAAATCATTCTTCATATTACGGTCAGCTTCATCTTCATGAAAAACCTCCCCCACACCCTTCCCCACTGCCATTTTTAACAGTCTCTTGTTCAAGCACCTTCATGGATACATTATCCAAGTTCTTTCAGATAGCATTTAAGGACTTTCATTTCTTAGCCCATGCATAGTTTTCCAATACTATATTCCACTGTCCTTTAATAGGATTTCTTTGCTCCTGTCAGTAATCTAAGTATTCTTTTCCTACTCATTTCCTCCTTTTTCTTACTTCTTCCCCTAAAGTTGACCCATTCTTTGACACTCAGAACCAACACTATAGCTGGGAAGACATGCACAATAACATCGGTACTTAGTGATATCTACCCTTTCTGTACTAAATGAACATTTCCCACTTCTACCACTGATTTGGGACCAAGTCCCTCATGTCTTGGATTATTTGTACATTATCTAAAGTAGATGACAAGTTCCTTGAAGGAAATAATTCTACCTTATACTTCTTTAAAACCTCTAAAATATAGAAAATGTTTTGAAGAATTCTCCTAAAACAAATACAAGTTTTCATAAGTAAAAATGCTTTAAGTGACAGTATCGATCTCTGAACACAAACTTGAGAATAATAAAAAGAACTCCATTTTTTGATTTCCTGAAAAATTAAGCATTTCTCTGTATTCTGGTTTTATATCAGTTCTTGAAATTGCATCTATTCTACCCTGAAATATTATTTACATGTGTGATGTTGCTTCCATGCCAAAGCCTATGATTAATAATTGATGACATTCCCATTTTTATCAGTGATTTTTGTTAAAGAAAAAGACTAGAGAAATACATTTTTTTCTGTTGAATTTTAAAAGAGAATGTGATGCTTTTATGACATAGAATCTCCCGAACTTAGCACTTCTCTGTCTCAGAGAACTTTCTATTTCCCTAACTGCCAAATGAATAATTCATATTTGTCATAAGCAGAGATGTTATTCTTTTTTGGGAGAGAGAGGAACTCATTTTTGATGATCTTAAATTGTTTATCAAAATCACCTTGAAAGTGTTGCCTTGATTTCCTTATTGACTAATTATAATTTGAACGTGTTTTGGCATAGCTTACTGTACATGGTCTGACTGCAGATGTCTAGTATAGCAAACTTGTCTTTACTATCCCATTTTTTAAAAAGTAAAATCTCTTGGAAAATGCCAGCAGTTAAAGTGCTAATATGAAATATGTGTATCCCGGCAAAATTTCAAGGAAAATTAGAAGGCAGTTAGTGTGTGTGTGTGTTTGTGTGTGTGTGTGAGCATAGGTGAAGGAGAGTGCTGTGAAGGAAGACGGCTAGAACCAGAGCTTCCTTTAAAAAGCACAGAAACAGTTCGTTATCAATATGCATATGAGACAACATCATGGTAGTTGCCTGGAAACAAGTAACAGAGAGTCAATAATGAAAAGGACTCTGATGTCCCAGTGAATCAAATTGAACTTTAAAACTACTAGGAAAGGGGTGGTGACCAAATTAGCTTACACAATTCGGTGCTTGAAAATGTGCTTTAAAAAAAAAAACCTTGCATTTAATTTGCCTGTCATCTTATCAGACTTTTTCCACATGGAATACTTAGAGGCAGTACTAATTGGCCACTCAAAAAGCTTAGGGAAATAAAATGGTAAAAAAGGAAGTAAATAGTTTACATGGACATTTAAAATTTTGTAAATTATGGAATATTTCTGAGGGCAACCCCTCACATTACACATTTATTACCCCACCCTAAATATTCTGTCCTATTGAAGGAAGTGCCTGTTCATTTGACAGTTTATGGCAGTGCTTAAAAATTTCCTGTAATGACCATTCAGAATGGCCATCATTAAAAAAATCTACAAATAACAAATATTGCAGAGGTTATGGAGAAAAGGAAACCCTCCTACACTGTTAGTGGGAATGTAAGTTGGTGCAGTCACTATGGAAAACAGTGTGTAGGTTCCTCAGAAAACAAAGCATAGGACTGCCATATGATCCAGCATTCCTATTCCTGCAGCATGTACCCAGAGAGAACTGTGATTCAAAAAGATATATGCACCCCTATTTTCACAGCAGAACTGTTCACAATAGCCAAGTCATGGAAACAACTTAAATGTCTATCAACAGGTGAATGGATAAAGATGATGTGGTACATATATACAGTGCAATACTACTCAGCCATTAAAAAGACCAAAATAATGCCATTTGCAGTGACATGGATGCAACTAGAGATTATCATACTAAGTGAAGTAAGTCAGAAAGAGAAAGACAAATGCCATATCACTTGTACGTGGAATCTAAAATATGGCACAAACCAACCTATCTACAAAAGAGAAAAGACTTGTGGTTGCCAAGGGGGAGGGGTGTGGGGGGGAGGGGAGAACTGGGAGTTCAGGATTAACAGTTGTAAGCTATTATATATAAGGTGGATAAACGACAAGGTCTTACAGTATAGCACAGGGAACTATATTCAATATCCTGTGATAAACCATAATGGAAAGTAATATTAAAAAAAAATATGTGTATAACTGAGTCACTTTGCTGTACAGTAGAGATTGACACAACATTGTAAATCAACTATGCTTTAATAAAAACAATTACTGTAAAGACAATATGAGACAAATGGCCTCAGAAAGTTTGGGGTGACTTCTACAATTCTGCTCTGTGATTTTCAATGAAGGATACAGAGTATCACCCAGAGGGTTGAGAAGGTCCCTCTGGCTAAATGCCTCCCCTGATAAGCACACAGGATAATCTATATATCAAACTTGACAGGGGTAAGAAAGAAAAATGCGTATGCTTTTATAGAAACACTGGATAATTTAAGAGTGAGAAAAAAAAGCTTAATGGAAAAAATTGACTCAGGATTTCTAACATTTATTGCTCAAAAGTGAAACTTATGCATGGCATTATGCTTTTTCATGCTATTAAATATCTCTTTTTAAAGTACTGGAAGTGTATTAAGACTAATACTGTTTTTGCTTATTATCATTATGATAGAGTATCAATTCTCATCTATTCAATAAGTAATATTATCAGTTATGTACTGAGAATCTGTGGTGTCCAGGGTACTGGTCAGGGAGAGATATGAAGATGATGTAAGCTTCAGTGCCTAAAAGCTGGAATTCTTAGACTACATTGGAGGAGAAGTTATATAAGTAGATAACTATAATAATGTAACAAGGGCTAAAATGGAATGTTGCACCAAGTTGTTTCAAAACACAGAGGAAATAAATTATTTTCTCAGGAAGAATTAGGAAATCTCACAGAACAAGGTATTTCAGTTGGAGCTTAAATAATGAATAAGATATTTTGCCTAGAGAGAAAAAGGAAAAGGTTGCCTAAACAAGATACTATCACATAAAATAAAAATCACAGAAGTCTGAAAAAAATGAGATAAAGAAGGAAGGATGAAAAAGATTTGACTGAAGTGGTGGAAATCTCTGGTTGCAACTATTGAAGAATTTTAGTAATCAGTGGAACCCAAAGCTTACTAATTATAGTAAAGTCTTCTGAGAGCTTTGTAATACATATTACCTCATGTTAACATTCTCCGAAATCTTAACCCATTCTAGCATCTACTCTGGGCTTCCCAGGTGGCCCTAGTGGTAAAGAACCTGCTAACCAATGCAGAAGACGTCAGACATGTGAGTTCAATCCCTGAGCCGGGAAGAGCCTCTGGAGGAGGGCATGGCAGTTGATTCCAGTAGTTTTGCCTTGGGAGTCCCATGGACAGAGGAGGCTGGAGAGCTATGGTCCATAGGGTGGCAAAGAGTCAGACATGACTGAAGTGACTTAGCAGCAGCAGCATCCACTCTAAGTCCAAAAGTGAAAAGTGAAAGCGTTAGTCACTCAGTCGTGTCCGACTCTTTGCAACCCCATGGACTGTATCTCGCCAGGCTCCTCTATCCATGGAATTCTCCAGGCAAGAATACTGGAGTAGGTAACCATTCCTTTCTCCAGAGGATCTTCCCAAACCAGAGATCGAACCCTATATCCTGCATTGCAGGCAGATTCTTTGTTCAAATAGTAAGTCCAAAAATTGCATCTAAATATAATCAGCTCAGAAAATGCCAACTATCATATTCCAATCACAGCAACCTTCTTTGTGAAGTACTATTACTACCTCTATTTTATTTTTGTAAGTCCTATATTTTTTATTGAGGTATAGTTGATTTACAAAAGTTATATTAGATTCAGGTATACAGCAGAGACATTCAATATTTTTATGGATTATACTCCATTTAACATAATTACAGAATAGCAGCTGTAATTCCCTGTGCTGTACCATATATTCTTGCTGCTTATTTATTTCATACATAGTATTTTGTATCTTATAATCCCATACACTTAATTTGTTCCTTCCCCTTTCCCTCTCCTCACTGGTGTCCACTAGTTTGTTAGCTATAGCTGCAAGTCTATTTCTGTTTTGTTATATACATTTGTTTATTTATTTATTTATTTATTTTAGATTATACATATAAGTGATAACACAGAGTATTTTTTTCTCTGTGTGTGACTTATCAATAAGCATAACACCCTCTAGGTCCATCTGCATTGTTGTAAATGGCAGAATTTCATTCCTTTTAATGGCTTAATAATATTCCATTATACATATACCACATCTTCTTTATCCATTCATCTGTCGATCAGCACTTAGATTGCTTCCATATCTCGGATAACATAATATCTAAATAATACTGCTATGAACATTGAGGTACATGTAATTAATTGGCACACAGGAAGAATATGAATTTTGGGGGACCAGAGGGCAGACTGTTGTGGGTGAAATTGTGTCTCTCGAAAGAAATGTTCAAGTTCTAATGTCAAGTACCTGTGAAAATAATTTTATTTAGAAATAGAGCCTAGGTGAGAAAACCATGGTGCTGTTTAAATGTAAATAGATCGATATAAGTTTGGACCAATACGTGATATGTACCATTTTAGTATGCAGGATTTTTGCGCTTTAAAAAAAGTTCAGAAAACAAAAGAGGAATAGAGCCTTTGCAAATATAATTAACATGAGGTCATATTGGACTAGAGAAAGACTTGTCTACTTAAAATGACTTGTGTACTTAAAAGAAGAGGGGGGTTTGGATACAGCCAGAAGAGGAAGAAAAATGGCCATGAGAAGACAAAGGCAGAGGTTGGAATTATGTTTCCATAAACCAAGGAATGCCAAAGATTGTGAAGGGTTAGCTGTAACCAGGGAAGGATCCTCCACTAGAGAGAATATGGTCCTGGCAAAACCTTGATATTTTATTTCAAACCTCCAGCACTATTAGAGGATACAATTTATGTTTTAAGCCACCCAATATGTGGTACTTTGTTACAGTAGTGCTAAGAAACTAT
Source organism: Muntiacus reevesi (assembly GCF_963930625.1). Lineage (NCBI taxonomy): Eukaryota > Metazoa > Chordata > Mammalia > Artiodactyla > Cervidae > Muntiacus > Muntiacus reevesi. The sequence continues at coordinate 84,870,762 of NC_089271.1, read as the reverse complement.
AACAGTTAATATCCCTTACTGAAAAAGCTTCAATGATTTCCCATTATTCTCAAGATGTAGGCAAAAACCTTTAGCAATTTTTGTCAGATTCTGCATTTTCACCTTGTCTACCTGAGTTTGACCCTGCCTACCTCTGCAACTTCATCTCACACAACTGTATCCTTCACTTCCTACACTCTGGTAACACTAGCCTTTCGAATGGTCAGATGAACCATGGCTAGCTCAGTGATATGTCTTATTGTTATTTCCCCTCATGGCAATTTCTCATATATGAATTTACATTTTTATGTGATCTTATAATTAGCATTTCTTTTTTCCACTAGTAGATGGTAAGCTGCATAAAGGCTGAGGATCATGCCTGGTTTGCTCACAACTGGTGTTCCAGTGTCTAGCATAGTGTCTAACTTACTATAGAATTTTAGTACATATTTATTAAATAATTTGCTAGATGAATGAATAATAAGTAGATAGAATTATCTTGCAGGGCATTTTTCATAGTGCAATAGTTTTAAAGAGGTCACTGCACCCATCAATTATGACATCTTTGGTGACCTTAGAAATAGCAGTTTAAATAGGACTGATTACATTAGATTGGGGAAAAGATGGAAATTAATGACATATGTATATAATTCATTTTAGCAATATTGAAAGAACCACGAAAAGAGGTCAGTAAGTTGAGGAGGTCAAAGGCTAACAGAAGCAGGTCAAAGGCTAACAGAGTTTTGCCAAGAGAATGCACTGGTCATTGCAAATATCCTCTTCCAACAACACAAGAGAAGACTCTACAAATGGATATCACCAGATGGTCAACACCAAAATCAGATTGATCATATTCTTTGCAGCCAAAGATGGAGAAGCTCTATACAGAGAGCAAAAATGAGACTGGGAGCTGACTGTGGCTCACAGCATGAACTTCTTATTCCCAAATTCAGATGTACATAGAAGAAAGTAGAGAAAACCACTGGACCATTCAGGTAAGACCTAAATCAAATCCCTTATGATTATACAGTGGAAGGGAGAAATAGATTCAAACGATGAGATCTGACAGAGTACCTGAAGAAATCTGGATGAAGGTTCCTGACATTGTGATAGAGGCAGTGATCAAGATAATCCCCAAGAAAAAGAAATGCAAAAAGGCAAAATGGGTGTCTGATGAGGCATTACAAAGAGCTGAGAAAACAAGAGAAGTGAAAGGCAAAGGAGAAAAGGAAAGATATACCCATTTGAATGCAGAGTTCCAAAGAAGAGCAAGGAGAGATAAGAAAGTCTTCCTTGCTGATCAATGCAAAGAAATAGAGGAAAACAATAGAATGGCAAAGACTAGAGATCTCTTCAAGAAAATTAGAGACATCAATGGAGCATTTCATGCAAAGATGAGCACAATAAAGGACAGAAATGGTATGGACCTAACAGAAGCAGAAGATACTAAGAAAAAGTGGCAAGAATACACAGAACTATACAAAAAATGTCTCCATGAACCAGATAACATGATGGTGTGCTTATTCACCTAGAGTCAGACATCCTGGAATGCAAAGTCAAGTGGGCCTTAGGAAGCATCACTACAAACAAAGCTAGTGGAGGTGATGGAATTCCAGTTGTGCTCTTTCAAATCCTAAAAGATGATGCTGTGAAAGTGCTGCACTCAATATGCCAGCAAATCTGGAAAACTGAGCAGTGGCCACAGGACTGGAAAAGGTCAGTTTTCATTGCAATCCCAAATAGAGGCAATGCCAAAGAATGCTCAAACTACTGCAAAATTGCACTCATCTCACACACTAGCAAAGTAATGCTCAAAATTCTCCAAGCCAGACTTCAACAGTACATGAATCGTGAACTTTCAGATGCTCAAGCTGGATTTAGAAAAGGCAGAGGAACCAGAGATCAAGTTGCCTATATCTGCTGGAACATAGAAAAAGTAAGAGAGTTCCAGAAAAACGTCTACTTCTGCATTATTGACTACACCAAAGCCTTTGACTGTGTGGATCACAACAAACTGTGGGAAATTTTTCAAGTGATGGGAATACCAGACCACCTTACCTGCCTCCTAAGAAATCTATATACAAGTCAAGAAGCAATAATTAGAACTGGACATGGAACAAAAGGTCTGTTCCAATTCAGGAGAGGAATACGTCAAGGCTGTATAATGTCACCCTGCTTGTTTAAATTATATGCAAAGTACAGGCTAGATGAAGCACAAGCTCGAATCAAGATTTCTGGGAGAAATATCAATAACCGCAGATACACAGATAACAGCACCCTTACGGCAGAAAGCAAAGAAGAAATAAAGAACCTCTTGATGTAAGTGAAAGAGGAGAGTAGGAAAGTTGACTTAAAACTCAACATTCAGAAAACTAAGATCATGACATCTGGTCCCATCACTTCATGGCAAATAGACGGGAAAACAATGAAAATGGTGAGAGACTTTATTATTTTGGGCTTAAAATCACTGCATATGGTGAGCCATGAAATTAAGACACTTGCTCCTTGGAAGAAAAGCTATGACCAACCTAGAGAGCATATTAAAAAAGAAGATACATTATTTTACAGACAAAGGTAAATCTAGTCAAAGCTATGGTTTTTCCAGTAGTCACTTATGGATGTTAGAGTTGGAGTATAAAGAAAGCTGAGCGTCGAAGAATTGATGCTTTTAAGCTGTGGCATTGGAAAGATGCTTGAGAGTCCCTTGGACTGAAAGGAGATCAAACCAGTCCATCTTAAAGGAAATCAGTTCTGAATGAATATTTATTGGAAGGACTGATGTTGAAACTGAAACTCCAATACTTTGGCCACAGGATGCGAACTGACTCATTGGAAAAGACCCTGATGTTGGGAAAGATTGAAGGCAGGAGGAGAAGGGGACAAGAGAGCGAGATGGTTGGATGGCATCACTGATGTGATGGACATGAGTTTGAGTTGGCTCCTGGAGTTGGTGATGCATTGGGAAGCCTGATGTGCTGCAGTCCACGGGATTGCAAAAAGTCGGACACAACTGAGTAACTGAACTGAACTGAAGTAGAGGAGAATGTAGCATCTAGGTACGAATGGAGACTGGTTCCTAGAATAAGCAGAAGGAACCAATAAGGAGGGCATATGAATGGTAGAAGAAAGGAAGAATCCAGAAGCAGTAGGAAGATAGGAATAAAGACCACAAATAAATGATTTTTCAAGGAAGGGAACCTCATCCTCCAGCAAACAAGCAGGAAGCAAAGACAGGTGAGTAACACTTCCAAACTCATTCTATGGGGCCACCATCACTCTGATACCAAAAACAGACAAAGACAACACACAAAAAGAAAACTACATGCCATATCACTGATGAACATAGATGCAAAAATCCTCAACAAAATTTTAGCAAACAGAATTCAGCAACACATCAGAAGCTCATACACCATGATCAAGTTGGGTTTATTCCAAAATGCAAGGATTCTTCAATTTATGCAAATTGCAAATTATGCAATTGATTTATGCAAATCAATCTATGTGATACATTATAATAGCAAATTGAAAGATAAAAACCACATGATCATCTCAACAGATGCAGGAAAAGCCTCTGACAAAATCCAGCAGCCATTTATGATTAAAACTCTTCAAAAAATGGGCATAGAGGGAACCTACCTCAACATAGTAAAGGCCATATATGATAAGCCTACAAAAAACTTTATTCTAAATGGTGAAAAATGGAAAGCATCCCCCCTAAAATCAGGAACAAGACAAGGGTGTCCAATTTCATCGTTATTCAAATAGTTCTGGAAGTTCTAGCTATAGCAATCAGAGAAGAAAAAGAAATAAAAGGAATCCAGATTGGAAAAGAAGAAGTAAAGCTCTTACTGTTTGCAGATGACTTGATACTGGACATAGAAAACCTTAAAGATAGTATCAGAAAATTACTAGAGCTAATCAGAAAATTTAGCAAAGTTGCAGGATACAAAATCAATACACAGAAATCACTTGCATTTCTATATACTGACAATGAAAAATCAGAGAGAGAAATTAAGGAATCCCATTCATCATTGCAACAAGAAGAATTAAATATCTAGGAATAAACTTACCTAAGGAGACAAAAGAACTGTGCACAGAAAATTATAAGACTAATGAAAGAAATCAAAGATGACATAAACAGATGGAGAGATATTCCATGTTCCTGGGTAGGAAGAATCAATATTGTGAAAATGACTATACTGCCAAATGTAATCTGCAGATTTAAGGTGATCCTTATCAAGTTACCAATGGCCTTTTCCACAGAACTAGAACAAAAAATTTCACAATTCATATTGAAACACAAAAGACCCTGAAAAGACAAAGCAGTCTTGAGAAAGAAGAATGGAGCTAGATGAATCAACCTTCCGACTTCAGATTATTCTACAAAGCTACAGTCATCAGGGCAGTATAGTACTAGCACAAAAACAGAAATATAGACAATAGGAACAAGATAGAAAGCCCAGAGATAAACCCATGCACCTGCAGGTACCTTATTTTTGACAAAGGAGGCAAGACGATACAATGAGGCAAAGACAGCCTCTTCAATAAAGAGTGCTGGGAAAACTGGACAGCTACATGTAAAAGAATAAAATTAAAACACTTCTTAACACCATACACAAAGATAAACTCAAAATGGATTAAAGACATAAATGTAAGACCAGAAACTATAAAACTCTTAGAGGAAAACAGGCAGAACACTCGATGACATAAATCAATGCAAAATTCTCTATGACCCACTTCCTATAGTAAGGGAAATAAAAACTAAATAAATAAGTGGAACCTGATTAAACTTAAAAGTTTTTGCACAGCAAAGGAAACTACAATCAAGGTGAAAAGATAACCCTCAGAATGGGAGAAAATAATAGCAAATGAAACAACTGACAAAAGATTAACTTCCAACATATACAAGCAGCTCATACAACTCAATGCCAGAAAAGCAAACAACCCAATCAAAAGTGGGAAAATGACTTAAACAGACATTTCTCCAAAGAAGACATACAGATGACTCACAAACACATGAAAAGATGCCCAACATCACTCATTATTACAGAAATGCAAATCAAAACTACAGTGAGATATCACCTCACACCAGTCAAAATGGCCACCATCAAAAAGTCTACAAAGAATAAATGCTGGAGAGGGTGCGGAGAAAAGGGAATGCTCTTACACTATTGGTGGGAATGTAAATTGATGCAGTCACTATGGAAAACGGTATGGAGATTCCTTAAAAACTATGATCCAGCAATCTCACTCCTATGCATATACCCTGAGGAAACCAAAATTGAAAAAGACACATGAATCCCATTGTTCATTGCAGAGTTATTTACAATAGCTAGAACATGGAAGCAACCTAGATGTCCATCAACAGATGAATGGATAAAGAAGTTTTGGTACATATACACAATGGAACTCATCCATAAAAAGGAACACATTTGAGTCAGTTCTGATGAGGTGGATGAACCTGGAACCTATTATACAGAGTGAAGTGAGTCAGAAAAAGACAAATATCATATTCTAACACATATATATGGAATCTAGACAAATGGTACTAAAGGATTTATTTTCAGGGCAGCAATGGAGAAACAGACATAGAGAATAGACTTAAGGACATGGGGAAAGGGGAGGAGAGGATGCGAGGCATGGAAAGAATTACATGGAAACTTACATTACCACATGTAAAATAGATAGCCAATGGGAACATGCTGTATGGCTCAAGAAACTCAAACAGGAGCTCTGTATCAACCTAGAGGGGTGGGATGGGGAGGGAGATGGGAGGGAGTTTCAAAACGGAGGAGATATATGTATACCTATGGATGATTCATGTTGAGGTTTGACAGAAAACAACAAAATTTTGTCAAGCAATTATCCTTCAATGAAAAATAAATTAAAAAAAGATAGGTGCATAAATATATACATATACAGATAGAGGTAGGAGAGAGGCACGTTGAGAAAATTGATCACTTACAGTCTCATTTTATTTTCGCAAAATAGATGCTAGCTCACAAGCTCTGGAGAGGAGTTATGCAATTTTCCTTAGTAACTCTTTAACAATTCTGTAGCGAGAGATAGAAAAGCAAATGTTAGTGCTAATTTAGGATTAGAGAGTGGTAGGGCTGGTGGGATAGAAAGACAAAGTACTAAATATATCTACTTTGAGTTGATGTTTGTATTAATATAATTGTCATAAATATAATTATCATATATATCATGTAATTGCTAAAGTAATTGACCAAGGGCTCCCATATGATATATTTTACATTCTGACATTATTGTATATGATTGATTTTTTTTAAATTTTATTTTATTAGTTGGAGGCTAATTACTTCACAACATTTCAGTGGGTTTTGTCATACATTGACAGGAATCATCCATAGAGTTACACGTATTCCCCATCCCGATCCCCCCCCACCTCCCTCTCCACCCGATTCCTCTGGGTCTTCCCAGTGCACCAGGCCCAAGCACTTGACTCATGCATCCCACCTGGGCTGGTGATCTGTTTCATCATAGATAATATACATGCTGTTCTTTCGAAACATCCCAACCTCACCTTCTCCCACAGAGTTCAAAAGTCTGTTCTGTACTTCTGTGTCTCTTTTTCTGTTTTGCATATAGGGTTATTGTTACCATCTTTCTAAATTCCATATATATGTGTTAGTATGCTGTAATGTTCTTTATCTTTCTGGCTTACTTCACTCTGTATAATGGGCTCCAGTTTCATCCATCTCATTAGAACTGATTCAAATGAATTCTTTTTAATGGCTGAGTAATATTCCATGGTGTATATGTACCACAGATTCCTTATCCATTCATCTGTTGATGGGCATCTAGGTTGCTTCCATGTCCTGGCTATTATAAACACTGCTGTGATGAACATTGGGGTGCACGTGTCTCTTTCAGATCTGGATTCCTCAGTGTGTATGCCCAAAAGTGGTATTGCTGGGTCATATGGCAGTTCTATTTCCAGTTTTTTAAGAAATCTCCACACTGTTCTCCATAGTGGCTGCACTAGTTTGCATTCCCACCAACAGTGTAAGAGGGTTCCCTTTTCTCCACACCCTCTCCAGCATTTATTGCTTGTAGACTTTTGGATAACAGCCATTCTGACTGGCGTGTAATGGTACCTCATTGTGGTTTTGATTTGCATTTCTCTGATAATGAGTGATGTGGAGCATCTTTTCATGTGTTTGTTAGCCATCTGTATGTCTTCTTTCGAGAAATGTCTGTTTAGTTCTTTGGCCCATTATTTGATCGGGTCATTTATTTTTCTGGAATTGAGCTTCAGGAGTTGCTTGTATATTTTTGAGATTAAACCTTTGTCTGTTTCCTCATTTGCTATTATTTTCTTCCAATCTGAGGGGTGTCTTTTCACCTTGCTTATAGTTTCCTTTGTTGTGCAAAAGCTTTTAAGTTTCATTAGGTCCCATTTGTTTATTTTTGCTTTTATTTCCAATATTCTGGGAGGTGGGTCATAGAAGATCTTGCTGTGATTTATGTCGGAGAGTGTTTTGCCTATGTTCTCCTCTAGGAGTTTTATAGTTTCTGGTCTTACATTTAGATCTTTAATCCATTTTGAGTTAATTTTTGTGTATGGTGTTAGAAAGTGTTCTAGTTTCATTCTTTAAAAAACCTCTTGATGAAAGTGAAAGAGGAGTGAAAAAGTTGGCTTAAAGCCTAACATTCAGAAAACTAAGATCATGGCATCTGGTCCCATCACCTCATGGGAAATGGATGGGGAGACAGTGGAAACAGTGTTAGATTTCATTTTTTTTTTTTTTTTTTTTGGCTCCAAAATCACTGCAGATGGTGAATGCAGTCATGAAATTAAAAGATGCTTACTCCTTGGAAGGTAACTTATGACCAACCTAGATAGCATATTAAAAACCAGAGACATTACTTTGCCAACAAAAGTCCATCTGGTCAAGGCTATGGTTTTTCTAGTGGTCATGTATGGATGTGAGAGTTGGACTGTGAAGAAAGCTGAGTGCTGAAAAATTGATTATTTTGAACTGTGGTGTTGGAGAAGACTCTTGAGAGTTCCTTGGACTGAAAGGAGATCCAACCATTTCATCCTAAAGGAGATCAGTTCTGGGTGTTCATCGGAAGTTGAAACTTCTGTACTTTGGCCACCTCATGGGAAGGGTTGACTCATTGGAAAAGACCCTGATGCTGGGAGGGATTGGGGGCAGGAGGAGAAAGGGACGGCAGAGGATGAGATGGCTGGATGGCATCACTGACTTGATGGACATGAGTTTGAGTAAACTCTAGGAGTTGTTGGTGGACAGGGAGGCCTGGCATGTTGCGATTCATGGGTCACAAAGAGCGACTGAACTGAACTGATGGGATTGGATGCCATAATCTTAGTTTTTCAAATATTGAGTTTTAGGTCAGCTTTTTTACTCTCCTCTTTCACTTTCATCAGCTATACGGCTGGCATCATCTGCATATCTGAGGTTACTGATATTTCTCCCAGCCATCTTGATTCCAGCTTGTACTTCATTCAATCCAGCATTTTGCATGATGTGACAATATATAGCCTTGACATACTCCTTCCCCAATTTGGAACCAGTACTTTGTTCCATGTCCGGTTCTCACTGTTGCTTCTTGACCTGTATACAGATTTCTCAGGAGGCAGGTAAGGTGATCTGGTATTTCCATGTCTTTAAAAGTTTTCTACAGTTTGTTGTGATCCACACAGTCAAAGACTTTGGTGTAGCCAATAAAACAGATGTTTTTCTGGAACTGTCTTGCTTTTTCTATGATCCAACAGATGTTGGCCATTTGATCTCTGGTTCCTCTGCCTTTTCTAAATCCAGCTTAAACATCTGGAAGTTCTCGGTGAAATATATTTCCTGTGTTATAATTTCTGCCTTTACATTTTGTGGAAATTTAAGACTAGAATTAATTTCTTCCCTTACATGTTATGTAAGCATTTTGTGACAAGCCATTACTTGAAAATAACATGCTGGTTCTGAATGTAATCCAGTTGAAGTCCTGAGATTTTAAAAAATATTTCTGAATGCTTAGTTTTCATCATTTTACTATTTATAAGAGCATTTTTTTTTTTTACAATTGTGAGTAAAAGTGATCTTCGTATAATAAAAATGTCATAACATACCATGGTCTAGGTCAAAAGCCAAAGCCCAGACCTTCAAAGGCATAGTGAAGTGGAACTGGATGTATCAGATAATATTTATCAAATAATGTAGAATCCTTTACTCTCACCTTCATACTTATTTGCTGTATTGGGACAAATGGCTGATTTAATCTTCTGACTCACCTCACCTGAGGAAATATCAGTTCCCAAATACCTATATTTGCCCAAATGTGTAGTATCTAGCAGATTCTCTGGCTAAATTTAAGTGCTCAGTATTTGTTGCATGTGTTAGATGATATCAGCCCATGATGACTTGAACCACAAATTGTGAAGAAGATTCTTTAATCCAATTCATTTGAATCAGTTCTAATGAGATGGATGAAACTGGAGCCCATTATACAGAGTGAAGTAAGCCAGAAAGATAAACACCAATACAGTATACTAACACATATATATGGAATTTAGAAAGATGGTAATGATAACCCTATATGCAAAACAGAAAAAGAGACACAGAAGTACAGAACAGATTTTTGAACTCTGTGGGAGAAGGTGAGGGTGGGATGTTTCGAAAGAACAGCATGTATATTATCTATGATGAAACAGATCACCAACCCAGGTGGGATGCATGAGTCAAGTGCTCGGGCCTGGTGCACTGGGAAGACCCAGAGGAATCGGGTGGAGAGGGAGGTGGGAGGGGGGATCAGGATGGGGAATACATGTAACTAATGGCTGATTCATACCAATGTATGACAAAACCCACTGAAAAAAATAAAATTAAAAAAAAAGAATATGTTAATGATATCCCTTGAAATTGTAAATTTTTGTTACCTCTGCAGTGCCTGGACATCTATAGATTTCATTAGATCCTTCAAAGAGATCTTCTATTAAAATTTTGCTAAGAAAAATAAGAAACAGCACAATAGACCTAATTCCAGATCATCTCCATTTTGCACTGATATATACCAGGTAGTTAGAAGGAAACCAGTGCTATCCGGGTAACATCTTTCATAGTTAAATAACTTAGTGTTACTTTCTAGTCTATACTCAGATATTGCCTTATGAAAGAAATTTCTCCTGACCAACCTTCATAAAGCAATAATTGCTTTCACCTCTTATTTTTACCCCAGTTTATTTTTTTAAAGAATATAGTAGCAACTGAAAATACATATTTTTGTTTGTGTCTCCAAATTGCCCCTTTTATTAGAATGTACGAGTTGCCCTAATAGAGACTGCGTTGCTCATTCTTTTATCTTTAGAACCCAAAACTCTGTCTGGGAAAATACCATATGATCAATAAATATACATTGATGAATATATGAATTGATGCTTGGGGAAAAAAAACTGTCAACTCTTGAGAAACCAAATGTGTATGAAGCTGAATAATCATGAAGTTAATCATGAAGGGACCAGTAAAATTTTGAGCTTTACTTTGCTAACGTTTGAGATGAGTGCAATTGTACAGTAGTTTGATCATTCTTTGGCATTGCCCTTCTTTGGGATTGGGATGAAAACTGACCTTTTTCAGTCCTGTGGCCACTGCTGAGTTTTCCAAATTTGCTGACATATTGAGTGCAGCACTTACACAGCATCATCTTTTAGAATTTGAAATAGTTCAACTGGAATTCCATCACCTTCACTAGCTTTGTTCATAGTGATGCTTCCTAAGGTCCACTTGACTTTGCATTACAGGATGTTTGGCTCTAGATGAGTGACCACACCATTGTTGTTATCTGAGTCATGAAGATCTTTTTTGTACAGTTGTTCTGTGTATTCTTGCCAGCTCTTCTTAATATCTTCTGCTTCTGTTAGGTCCATACCATTTCTATCCTTTATTGTGCCCATCTTTGCATGAAATATTCCCTTGCTATCACTAATTTTTTGAAGAGATCTTTAGTCTTTCCCATTCTATTGGTTTCCTCCGTTTCTTTGCATTGATCACTGAGGAATGCTTTCTTATGTCTCCTTGCTATTCTCTGGGACTCTGCATTCAGATGGGTATATCTTTCCATTTGTCCTTTGCCTTTAGCCTCTCTTATTTTCTCAGCTATCTGCAAGTCCTCCTCAAACAATCATTTTGCTTTTTTGCATTTCTTTTTCTTATGGATGATCTTGATCACTGCCTCCTGTACAATGCCACAACCTCTGTCCATAGTTCTTCAGGCACTCTGTCTACCGATCTAATCCCTTGAATCTATTAGTCACTTCCATGGTATAATCATAAGGGATTTGATTTAGGTCATACATGCCTGAATGGTCTAGTGGTTTTCCCTACTTTCTTCAATTTATCTGATTTTGGCAGTAAGGAGTTCATGATCTGAGTCACAGTCAGTTCCTGGTCTTGTCTCTGCTGACTGTATATGTGTACTATACACTGTGTACGTATATAGAGCACAATTGCTCTCATCTTACATGCTAGCAAAATAATGCTCAAAATTCTCCAAGCCAGGCTTCAGCAGTACATGAACCACGAACTTCCAGATGTTCAAGCTGGATTTAGAATAGGCAGAGGAACCAAGTATCAAATTGCCAATAACTGTTGGATCACAAATAATGCAAGAGAATTCCAGAAAAACAACTATTTCTGCTTTATATGCCAAAGCCTTTACTGTGTAGGTCACACAAACTGTGGAAAATTCTTAAAGTCCTGGGAATATCAGACCACCTTACCTGCCTCATGAGAAATCTTTACACAGGTCAAGAAACAACAGTTAGAACCAGACATGCAACAATGGACTGGTTCCAAATTGGGAAAGGAGTGCATCAATGCTGTATGTTGTCACCCTGCTTATTTAACTTATATGCAGAGAACATTATGAGAAATGTTGGAATGGATGGAGCACAAGCTGGAATCAAGATTGCCAGAAGAAATATCAGTAACCTCAAATATGCAGATGACACCACACTTATGGCAGAGAGCAGAGAGAAACTAAAGAACCTCTTGATGAAAATGAAAGAGGAGAGTAAAAAAGCTGGCTTAAAACTCAGCATTCATAACACTAAGATCTTGGCATCCAATCCCATCCCTTAATGGAAAATAGATGGGAAACAATGAAAACAGTGACATACTTTATTTTCTTGTGCTCCAAAATCACTGTACATGGTGACTGCAGCCATGAAATTAAGATACTTGCTTCTTGGAAGAAAAGCTATGACCAACCTAGACAGCATACTAAAAATCAGAGACATTACTTTGCCAACGAAGGTCCATCTAATCAAATCTATGGTTTTTCCAGTAGTCATGTATGGATGTGAAAGTTGTACTATAAAGATAGCTGAGAGCCGAAGTAATGATGCTTTTGAACTGTGGTGCTGGAGAAGAGTCTTGAGAGTCCCTTGGACTGCAAGGAGATAACACCAGTCAATCCTAAAGGAAATCAGTCCTAAATATTCATAGGAAGGACTGATGCTGAAGCTGAAGCTCCAGTACTTTGGCCACCCAATGCAAAGTACTGAGTCACTGGAGAAGACCCTGATGCTGGGAAAAATTGAAGGCAGAAGGAGAAGGAGATGACAGAAGATGAGATGGTTGGATGGCATCACTGACTGGATAGACATGAATTTGAGCAAGTTACAGGAGTTGGTGATGGATAGGGAAGCCTTGTGTGCTGCAGTCCATGGGGTTGCAAAGAGTTAGACACGACTGAGTAACTAAACTTAACTTACCAGCAAATACTATAATCCATCAAAAACAATGTCAGGAATAAGTATCATCTGTTTCAAAATGGGTCTAAAATGATATGACAACCCTAGGTTCTTTTGCAATGTAGATTTTGGTGTGGCTTATTGTGGGAGACCTTGACAGCTCTTTCCAAGATAAAAATATGTTTTAAAAATTAGAAGAAAGTGACTTCAATGGAAATTCTTGTATTGACTTAGTAGAGTCAGAAAAAATGCAGAATTGAATAGAAAGACACATCAAGAACATATGACTCAAAGAGCACTCTGACTTGAAGGGGTGCATTACTGCCTGAATGTGATTCCTAGGCTGAAAATTATCTGTAGCAGAAATTTTGTAAAGTGCATTAGAGTAGAACAAACATTCAGAAATTTCACAGCAGAATGGATCTTGGCAGTTACTATGGCTAGAAATATAAGTTAAGAGCATACTAGAAGTCTAAATTCTGAATCACTCCATATTAAAAAAAATAACAAGAAAATATGAAGTACATAGGCATAAATTTAACAGAAAATATAGAGTCTATAGGATGAGAGCTATAAAACTTTCTTCAGAAAAACATAATAAAAGTTTAAGAAATGATAAACCTTATTTTCACTGAAGTTTTATCAGTTTTTGCTTTCTGTATTTTGGAGTTCTATTATTAGATGCCTAAACATTTAGAATTGTTTTGTTTTCCTGTTGAATAAAACCCCTTTATCACTGTAAAATGAACTTCTTCATCCTTAGTAATCTTTGCTCTGGAATGGACTCAGTCTCTCCAGTTTTATTTTAACTCATGCTAGCAAGGCATATTTTTTTCCCATTCTTTTGTGCTTATTTGTGTGTTAATACCTAGTGTGATTTTTTTTTTTTTTGATGGTAGAATATAGTTGGGTCTTGCTTTTTATCCAATCTGAAAATGTCTGCCTTTTAAGTGGGATGTTTAGACAATTTGTGTGTGTTAGTCACTCAGTCATGTATGACTCTTTGTGACCCCATGGACTGTAGCCCACCAGGCTCCTCTGTCCATGGAATTCTCCAGGTGAGAATACAGGAGTGGGTTGCCATTTCCTTCTCCAGGTTAGACAATTTAGATTCAATGCAATTATTAACATATATTTAAATTGACCATCTTATTATTTATTTTTTATTTATTTAGTGTCTTTCTGCCTTTTTTCAGCTAGTTGATTTTCTTTTATGATTTATTTTATCTTCTTGTTGGCTTATTAGCTAAAACTTTTTGTTTTGTTACTTTAGTGGTTGCCACTGGATTGATAGTATGTCCATCTTTAACTTGTCACAGCCAAGCTTCAAATGATATACCACTTAGCAAATACAATTATGTATAGAATATGTAAGAACTTTTAGAATTTGTAATTTTTTTTGTCAGTCAGTTATCTTTGGAAGAGATTTAAACATAAGGATAAAAAAGAAAAAAAATCCTTACTATCTACCCAAGTTGTTGCCATTTCTAGTATTCTCCTTTTCTTTGTATAGATCCAGATTGTTGCCTGGTATGTTTCCCTTCTTCCTGAAGGACTCCCTTTGATATTTCTTATAGTATGGATCTGCTGCGTCTAAATTCTTTCAGCCTTTGTCTTTGTTTTTGTATATGTCTGAAGTAGACTTTTTTTGTTTTCACCTTTAGTTTTGCAAGATAAATTCCTGGAGTACAGAATTCTAGTTTGATTTTTTTTTCTCTGTCTTTTAGTAGTTTAAAGATGTAGCTCCACTGTCTTTCTTCTCACTTGCATTGTTTCTAGCAAGAAATTGTCCATCATCCGACTGCTTTTGACATTTTCTCTATATCAGTGGTTTTGAGTAATTTGTTGATTACATGCCATGTTGTGGCTTTCTTCATGTGTTTATGCTCTTGGTATATTGTGCTTTTTGCCTCTATAGAATTATGAAAAAGTTAAAGTGCTAGTCACTCAGTGGTATCTGACTCTTTGTGACCACATGGACTGTAGCCTACCAGATCCCTATGTCCATTGAATTGTCCACGCAAGAATACTGGAGTAGATAGGCATTCCTTTCTCTAGGGGATCTTCCCAACCCAGGGATCGAACCTTGGTCTCCTGCATTGCAGGCAGATTCTTTACCATCTGAACAACCAGATAGATTTCACCAAATATGGGAAATTTGTAGTCATTATTTCTTCAAATATTTTTCTGTCTTCCCTTTGACAGCTCCATTACATATATATTATACTGCTTTAACATATTCTACTAATCACTGATTGTTTATTATTCTTTTTTTGAAATTCTATTTTCCCTCTGTTTCATTTTAGATAGCTTTTATTGCTATATTTTCAAGTTTGTCACTTTTGTCTATAATATCTAACTGGTCATGTATTAATCTAATATATTTATTATATCAAATATTATAGTTTTCATCACTAGAAATCTAATTTGGGTCTGTTAAAATATCTTCTATGTTTCTACTAAACTTTTGAACATGTGGAATGCAGTTATAATAATTATTTTAAAGTCCTTATCTACTAATTCTAATACCTGTGTCAGTTCTGGTTTGCTTTTCATGAACAAATTTTTGTTTTCATTACTGGTTTTATTTTATTTTTTCTTTTCATACCTGCTAATATTTGAATGGATGTCAGACATTATCCATTTTATCTTTTTGGATGCTAGGTATTTTTTCATTCCTATAAATGTTCTTGAGCTTTGTTGTGGATAGCAGTTAAGATAATTGGAAACAGTTTGATCTTTGGGGCATATGCTTTTAAGATTTTTCAGTCAGGACAAGAGTAATATTCAGTCTGGGGCTAATTATTCCACACTACAGAGGGAAGGTACTTACTACGATTCTCAACACATCATGCATCATGAGGTTATCCTGTCTGGCTGGTAGCTGCAGGCTCTATTCTCAGCCCTGTGTGAGTACAGCATACCATTACTCCAAATCCTTTATGGTGGTTCTCTTCCTATTCTTGTGTAGTTTCCTAACATACTGAAAAATAGCCACTGAATACTTGAGCAAGATCTTTTGTGGATCTCTGAATTTTTCTCTCTGTGTAGTGCTCTCATCTCTATTGCTCTGTTCTGCAAATTCAAGCTGCTTGGATCCCTTCAGACTCTCAGCTCTGTTTTGTCAACTTACAGAGTTTGCCAGTCTTCACCTGTGTTCTCCCTCCATGTTGAAATCTGGAACTATCTCAACAGAGTAATCTTGAGAAGTCATAGACCTTAATTAATTTAATTTCTACCTCACAAGAATTATTACATTTCATTATAAGGATTATTATATTTCCTTGTCTGTATATGGTGTCCTGACAACCATTGTTTCATATATTTTCGTGTTTTTTTGCCAAAACTGCTTCAAGAGGATAAGTATATCCAGTCTTTGTTATACCATGTTGGTTGCAAGCAAAGATCTGAATCCTTTAGTTTCACTTTGTAATGACTATTGAATTAAATGCTTATTTTATTGACCGTTTTTTTCTCACTAAAAGTGAACATTAAGGCTATGTATTTGTTTCTGTATATAGTTTTCACTAAATCTCAATTTATTTTTGTGTTTTTATTATTTTATTTGAGATTGTTTTTCAAATATTGATGTTTGATGAGTCTTTAAATATTCTTAGTTTTATTGATTTTTGATCAAATAATGTGACTTGAATTTTTTTTCTCTTTGACTTTTTAGATAGGCTTTTTGTTGTTTAATGTAAGATCAAGCCTTCTTAGCATATATCAACCTTTACACTGAGTATACATATAAGTTTTGTTAACATGGTCAAGTCCAAGCTAAAAATTACTGTGTGTATATATATATATATATATATATATTTAATACTTTATCTTCAGAGCCTCTCTACATGTTGTAATAAATAAGTTTCTGAAGCTCCTCATGGAAATTATTGTTTCCCCATTCCTCACATAAAAATAACTTCATCCATTATAGGGCAAGTGATTTATATATGATCACCTCATTCAAAACTCTGATTGGCTTACTATGCAATCCCCCAGGCAACAGTGATTGGTTTAAGGGCAGTTAATTTAGGTCATTTGGAAGCAGTACAATTTCGACCACAAAGGACTTTGCTATTCCCTTTGAGAGCGTGAGACAAGAGTATGAGACTTGCAGTTGCTAAAACAATTTTATAGCTATAAGGCAGGAGTCTGGATTTGACAGATACAGAAATTTCACTATAGAACCTGAGCATCAAAAACACTAAGAATCGAGTTTTGCCAGAAGGTAGCCCAACTCCGTTTTCATTAATTAGAAACAAATAGATTTCTTTCCTTTCCCCCTTTCCCCCTAATTATATTTTATTTTGTTGTTGTTGTTACTTGTAATCAAAGCATACAGATACAGATCTTGACTGATGTTTTCAGTCAAGATGATCATGTTCAGAGTGGGCAAAACAGGTGAGCAGTACCCAATACAAAAGAATTATGGCTTCCTGGGGTTTGTGATATATTACATGTACTCTAATACTTATGAATTTTATAAATAACGCAATTTCTTCAGGCCCTGGTTCAGAGACTTTCACCTTCTCTTCAAATGACACAAAGGTTTTATTTGGTATCTAAAACCATTAGCAGAAGAGAAGCTGCAAATGAAGAAAAGGAAATGCTACTATTATAGGCAGGCTCTCTGATGACAGGAAAATCACAGTGCATTTTCTTATATTCAGGAGGAGATGAACAAAATGCACAAATCATAGTAGTCTGATGGGGACACAGACTCCTACTACATACACCTTGAATTCGTTAAGGTGATCCTTAATCTTCAGGAACAGTAAAATTGTATTTATGAACTTCTAAACATTATCTATATTTAGTATATTAGTTTTAAACACTTAGTAATATTAAGAGTTTGAAACCTAATGATGATTCTAGGTAATCAATTTTACTAATTATGAAATTTTAAAAACTGTGAGTTTTTTCTGTGAACTCTTTAGAGGATAAAAATAAAAAAGGAAGGTCCTTAGTCACATGACTGTGAGTAGGCATTTTTCTTAAATAATTTTTGTAACATCACCATTCTATTTGCTTATAACTTAGCCTTTGTTCCATTTTCTCTTCAGATTTGCAAGAAATATACTAATAGGCTTCCTTTCCTTCACGAAAAGAAAAAAGACAATAAAAACAAAAACAAAACATAAAACATACTGATTGAACTGTTTCCCAGAGGGAAAAAGAACGGGCTTATTTTGCCTTGAAAATACTTAAGGAAGTACATTATAGTCGAAACTGAAAGACACTTTTAAAGTGGTGGTGTGATAGCTGGTTGCATGAGTTTTTGTTTGTTTTTTGTTGTTGTTTTGGGATCAATCCTACTTAGAATACTGTAGCAGCTGAATAATCTATTGAATATTCATTACTTCACAAGTAGCCTGGTTTTTGCTGAATCCTAAGAGAAAATTAGACTTGCTGGCATACTGCAGTCCATGGGGTCACAAAGAGTCGGACACAACTGAATGACTGAACTGACTAACTGAAGAGAAAATTGTCTGGGATAAAAGGTAACCATTTATATTTTCTTTTATCTTCTTACGTTTGTTTGTATCTCCCATGGAGAAGGTTGTATTCTTTCCCAAAGAGCTAACCTCGAAGAGAGAAGATGCAGATATCAGTTATAATTTCAAGTATCATTCAGATACTTGGCATTTCTAACATAAGATCAGGCTCAATGGTAAAGAAACATTTCAAATCTAAGTTGTAAAAAGCATGTGCATATGTTTAAATGATTAAATGGAAGTAAACATTTCAGTGACAAAACTGTCTTAGAATGCCCATCAAATGTTTAAAGAGAGGGAAATAGGCAAATTGGGTTTCCATTTAATCTCTTAAGGACACAATTGATTACACTATTTGACTGCAGTATCTGTCCAAAAAGACAATTAACTCCTTAATCAAATAATCATTTTTATTTTAACAGTGACCTATAAAGAGAATCTTAATGATGTAATGTTTTTTCTTTCTCCACCACATATATCTGATTTATATATCCATGGTTGAAAGAACTGTCAATTCTCACAAGAAGTTGGATGGCTTTGTTTTGGATCAGGGTAGTTGTTTAGTTTTTTTTTCTTTTCCCAATTATATTTTATTAGTTGGAGGCTAATTAAACTAATTACAATATTTTAGTGGTTTTTGCCATACATTGACATGAACAGTCAAGGATTTACATGTGTTCCCCATCCTGAACCCTCCTCCCACTTCCCTCCCCATCCCATCCCTCTGGGTCATCCCAGTTCACCAGCCCAGAGGACTTGTCTCATGCATCCAACCTGGACTGGCAATCTGTTTCACACTTGATAATATACATGTTTCAATGCTATTCTCTCAGATCATCCCACCCTCGCCTTCTCCCATAGAGCCCAAAAGTCTCTTCTATACATCTGTGTCTCTTATTCTGTCTTGCATATAGGGTTATCATTACCATCTTTCTAGATTCCATATATATGCGTTAGTATACTGTATTGATCTTTATCTTTCTGGCTTACTTCACTCTGTATAATGGGCTCCAGTTTTATCCATCTCATTAAAACTGATTCAAATGTATTCTTTTTAACGGCTGAGTAATATTCTATTGTGTGTATATGTACCATAGCTTTCTTATCCATTCGCCTGATGGGCATCTAGGTTGTTTCCATATCCTGGCTATTATAAAGAGTGCTGCGATGAACACTGGGGTATACGTGTCTCTTTCAGATCTGGTTTCCTCGGTGTGTATGCACAGGAGTGGGATTGCTGGGTCATATGGCCACTCTATTTCCAGTGTTTTAAGGAATCTCCACACTGTTCTCCATAGTGGCTATACTAGTTTGCATTCCCACCAGCAGTGTAAGAGGGTTCCCTTCTCTCCACACCTTCTCCAGGATTTATTGCTTGTAGATTTTGGATAGCAACCATTCTGACTGGTGTGTAATGGTATCTCATTGAGGCTTTGATTTGCATTTCTCTGATATTGAGCATCTTTTCATGTGTTTTTTAGCCATCTGTATGTCTTCTTTGGAGAAGTATCTGTTTAGATCTTTGGCCCATGTTTTGATTGGGTCATTTAATTTTCTGGAATTGAGCTGCAGGAGTTGCTTGTATATTTTTGAGATTAATCCTTTCTCTGTTTCTTCATTTACTATTATTTTCTCCCATTCTGAAGGCTGCTTTTTCACCTTGTTTATAGTTTCCTTTGTTGTGCAAAAGTTTTTAAGTTTCATTAGGTCCCATTTGTTTATTTCTGCTTTTATTTCCAATATTCTGGGAGGTGGGTCATAGAAAATACTGCTGTGATTTATGTCGGAGAGTGTTTTGCCTATGTTCTCCTCTAGGAGTTTTATACTTTCTGGTCTTACATTTAGATCTTTAATCCATTTTGAGTTTATTTATTAATTTATTTTTTTATGATGTTAGAAAGTGTTCGAGTTTCATTCTTTTACAAGTGTTTGACCAGTTTTCCCAGCACCACTTGTTAAAGAGGTTGTCTTTTTTCCATTGTATATTCTTACCTCCTTTGTCGAAGATAAGGTGTCCATAGGTAAGTGGATTTATCTCTGGGCTTTCTATTTTGTTCCATTGATCTATATTTCTGTCTTTGTGCCAGTACCATAGTGTCTTGATGACTGTGGGTTTGTAGTAGAGCCTGAAGTCAGGCAGGTTGATTCTTCCAGTTCCATTCTTCTTTCTCAAGATTGATTTGGCTATTCAAGGTTTTTTGTATTTCCATACAAATTGTGAAGTTATTTGTTCTAGTTCTGTGAAGAATATCGTTGGTAGCTTGATAGGGATTGCATTGAATCTATAGATTGCTTTGGGTAGTATAGTCATTTTCACAATGCTGATTCTTGCAATCCATGAACATGGTATATTTCTGCATCTATTTGTGTCCTTTTGATTTCTTTCATCAGTGTTTTATAGTTTTCTATATATAGGTCTTTTGTTTCTTTATGTAGATATACCTCTAAGTATTTTATTCTTTTTGTTGCAATGTTGAATGGTATTGTTTCCTTAGTTTCTCTTTCTGTTTTCTCATTGTTAGTGCAATGACTTCTGTGCAAGGGACTTCTGTGTGTCAATTTATATCCTGCAACTTTACTATATTCATTGATTAGCTCTAGTTATTTTCTGGTAGAGTCTTTAGGGTTTTCTATGTAGAGGATCATGTCATCTGCAAACAGTGAGAGTTTCACTCCTTTTTTTCCTATCTGGATTCCTTTTATTTCTTTTTCTACTCTGATCGCTGTGGCCAAAACTCCCAAAACTGTGTTGAATTGTAGTGGTGAGAGTGGGCACCCTTGTCTTGTTCCTGATTTTAGGGGAAATGCTTTGAATTTTTCACCATTGAGGATAATGTTAGCTGTTGGTTTGCTATATATAGCTTTTATTACGTTGAGGTATGTTCCTTCTATTCCTGCTTTCGGGAGAGTTTTATCAAAACTGGATGTTGAATTTTCTCAAAGGCTTTTCCTGCATCTATTGTGGTAATCATATGGCTTTTATTTTATTTTTCAATTTGTCAATGTGGTGTATTACATTAATTGATTTGGGGATATTAAAGAATCCTTGCCTTCCTGGGATAAAGCCCACTTGGTCATGATGTATGATCTTGTAAATATGTTGTTGGATTCTGTTTGCTAGAATTTTGTTAAGCATTTCTGCATCTATGTTCATCAGTGATAATGACCTATTTTTTTCTGCTTTTGTGGCATCTTTGTCTGGTTTTGGAATTAGGGTGATGGTGGCCTCATAGAATGAGTTTGGAAGTTTACCTTCTTCTGCAATTTTCTGGAAGAGTTTGAGTAAGATAGGTGTTAGCTCTTCTCTAAATTTTTGGTAGAATTCAGCTGTGAAGCCGTCTGATCCTGGGCTTTTGTTTGCTGGAAAATTTCTGATTACAGTTTCGATCTCCATGCTTGTGATGGGTCTGTTAAGATCTTCTATTTCTTCCTGGTTCAGTTTTGGAAAGTTATACTTTCCTAAGAATTTGTCCATTTCTTCCAAGTTGTCCATTTTATTTGCATAGAGCTGCTGGTAGTAATATCTTATGATCCTATGTATTTCAGTGTTGTCTGTTGTGATCTCTCCATTTTCATTTCTAATTTTGTTGATTTGGTTCTTCTCCCATTGTTTCTTAATGAGTCTTGCTAACGGTTTATCAATTTTGTTTATCTTTTCAAAAAACCAGCTTTTAGCTTTGTTGATTTTTGCTATGGTCTCTTTTGTTTTTTTTGCATTTATTTCTGCCTTAATTTTTAAGATTTTTTTTTCCTTCTACTAACCCTGGGCTTCTTCCTTTATTCCTTCTCTAGTTGTTTTAGCTGTAGAGCTAGGTTATTTATTTGACTTTTTTCTTGTTTCTCTGGTAAGCCTGTAATGCTATGAACCTTCCCCTTAGCACTGCTTTTACAGTGGCCCATAGTTTTGGGATTGTTTTGTTTTCATGTTCATTCATTTCTATGCATATTTTGATTTCTTTTTTGATTTATTCTATGATTTGTTGGTTATTCAGAAGCGTGTTATTTCACCTCCATGTGTTTGAAGTTTTAATAATTTTTTTCCTGTTATTGAGATCTAATCTTATTGCATTGTGGTCAGAAAAGATGACTCGAACAATTTCAATGTTTTTGAATTTACCAAAGCTAGATTTATGACCCAGGATGTCATCTGTTCTGGAGAAGGTTCCGTGTGTACTTGAGAAAAAGGTGAAATTGATTGTTTTGGAGTAAAATGTCCTATAGATATCAATTAGGTCAAGCTGGTCCATTGTGTCATTTAAAGTTTGTTTTTCCTTGTTAATTTTCTGATTAGTTGATCTATCCATAGGTGTGAGTGGGGTATTAAAGTCTCCCACAATTATTTTGTTATTGTTAATTTCTCCTTTCATACTCATTAGCATTTGCCTTACATATTGCAGTGTTCCTATGTTGGGTGCATATATATATTTATAATTGTTATATCTTCTTCTTGGATTGATCCTTTGATCATTATGTAGTGTCCTTCTTTGTCCTTTTCAGAGCCTTTATTTTAAAGTCTATTTTATCTCATATGAGTATTGCGACTCCTGCTTTCTTTTAGTCTCTGCGTGAAATATTTTTTCTAGCCCTTCACTTTCAATTTGTATGTGTCCCTTGTTTTGAGGTGGGTATCTTGTAGACAGCACATATAGGGGTCTTATTTTTGTATCCATTTAGCCAGTCTTTGTCTTTTGGTTGGGGCATTCAACCCATTTACATTTAAGGTAATTATTGATAGGTATGGTCCCATTGCCATTTACCTTGTTGTTTTGGGTTCACGTTTATACAACCTTTCTGTGTTTCCTGACTAGAGAAAATCCTTTAGCATTTGTTGAAGGGCTGGTTTGGTGGTGCTGGATTCTCTCAGTTTTTGCTTGTCTGTAAAGCTTTTGAATTCTCCTCCATATCTGAATGAGATCCTTGCCGGGTAATCTGGGTTGTAGGTTATTCTCTCTCATTACTTTAAGTATGTCCTGCCGTTCCATTCTGGCCTGAAGAGTTTCTATTGATAGATCAGATGTTATCCTTATGGGCATCCCCCTGTGTGTTATTTGTTGCTTCTCCCTTGCTGCTTTTAATATTTTTTCTTTGTGTTTGATCTTTGCTAATTTCATTAATATGTGTCTTGGGGTGTTTCACCTTGGGTTAATCCTGTTTGGGACTCTCTGGGTTTCTTGGACTTATGTAACCACTTCCTTCCCCATTTTAGGGAAGTTTTCAACTATTATGTCCTCGAGTGTTTTCTGATGGCCTTTCTTTTTGTCTTCTTCTTTTGGGACTCCCATGATTCAAATGTTGGGGCATTTCCCATTGTCTCAGAGGTCCCTGAAGTTGTCCTCATTTCTTTTGATTCTTTTTTCTTTTTTCCTCTCTGCTTCATTTATTTCCACCATTTTATCTTCTACTTCACTTATCCTATCTTCTGCCTCCGTTATTCTACTGTTGGTTCTCTCCATAGTGTTTTTGATCTCATTTACTGCATTATTCATTTTTAATTGACTCTTTTATATTTCTTCTAGGTCTTTGTTAAACATTTCTTGCACCTTCTTGATCCTTGTCTCCAGGCTATTTATGTGTAACTCCATTTTGTTTTCACGATTTTGGATCTTTTTTATTTTCATTTTTCTAAATTCTTTTTCAGGTAGATTCCCTATCTCTTCCTCTTTTGTTTGGCTTTGTGGGCATTTTTCATGTTCCTTTACCTGCTGGGTATTTTTCTGCCTTTTCATCTTGTTTAGATTGCTGTGTTTGGAGTGGCCTTTCTGTATTCTGGTGGTCTGTGGTTCCTGTTTACTGTGGAGATTTCTTCCAGTGGGTCGGGTTGGACGATTGATTTGTCAAGGTTTACTGGTTAGGGAAGCTTGCGTTGGTGTTCTGGTGCGTGAAACTGAATTTCTTCTCTCTGGAGTGCAATGGAGTGTCCAGTAGTGAGTTTTGAGATGGATCTATGTGTTAGGTTTGACTTTGGGCAGCCTGTATGTTGATGCTCAGGGCTATGTTCCTGCGTTGCTGGAGAATTTGCGTGGTATGTCTTGCTCTGGAACTTATTGGCTCTTGGGTGGTGGTTGGTTTCAGTGTAGATATGGAGGCTTTTGGATGATCTCTGATTACTTAATGATCCAGGTATTCAGGAATTCTCTGGTATTCTCAGGTTTTGGGCTTAAGTCTCCTGCCTCTGGATTTCAGTCTTATTCTTCCAGTAGTCTCAGGGTTTCTCCAACTACACAGCACTGATAATAAAACTTCTAGGTTAATGGTGAAAAGATTCTCCACAGTGAGGGACACCCAGAAAGGTTCACAGAGTTACATGAACCAAGAGGAAAGGGAGGAAGCAGATAGAGATGAGCAGGAGGAGAAAAAGGCGGGCTCAAGAGGAGAGAGACAGATCTATGCAGTACTCTGTCCCCTAAGTGTTCTCCATAACCCAGAACACCCACAGAGATTCACAGAATTGGATTGAGAAGAGAAGGGGGAGGGAGGAAATAGAAGTGATCTGGGGGAGAAAAAGGGGAGTCAAAATGGGGAGAGAGTAATCAACACATTCCAGAGTAAACATGGGTACTGAATATTGGATTCTTAAATGTCCAAAATGGATATTAAATACTACAAAACAAAGATTAAAAATCTAGAGTAGAGGTTAGACTCTTAAAAATGTTAAAAACAAAAACACAAAAATTTAAGAAATATATATGAAGTTCACTTTAAAAATAGGGTCTTTTTTTTTCAAGGTTATAGTGAAAAAAAAATAAAGTTAAGGAGTAATATAGGTGTGATAGTGGACTTTAAAAGAAAGTAAAAGAAAAAATTTAAAAAAAGAAAAAATAATTTAAAAAATAGTAAAAATATATGAAAATGAAAATGAAAATTAATGGGGGTAATAGAGGATAATAGGGAATTTTAAAGGAAAGTAAAAGAAAAAATATGAAAAGAAAAAGAAATTTAATAAAAAAATTATAAAAATATATTTAGGAATTTCTCTGGAGCTGTTGTGGGCAGTGTGGGTTCAGTTCAGTTTCACATGTGTTCTTGTTCCAGCTTACACTTCTCGATATCTATCGGCCCCTTCTGGTGTAGTTGGTGTTAACTACAGGGATTTTAATCTGTTGCACCTGTCACTTCTGAAGTGGTTCCCTTTGTTTATTTGGCTTCTGTTTGCTGGTCTCTTCAGTGTCTAATTTCCACCCTGACACAAGAGGGTGGAGGTGGTCTCTTGTTTAGGTTCGCTTGTTCAGTCGTGCTGTGGGGAGGGAGGAGCACTGCAGACAAATGTCACTGGCCTGTGTGGGGAGCACTCACAGTGTTCCAGCCACACTGGGTTTGCCCCTGCTCTCGTAGTGTGTGCTTTCCCCATCTACACTGCTCAGGCTCCAGGCTGCTCTATAGGGTGTGGACCCTGAGTTGCATGTGGTTCCAGTTTTTGGGTACTCCACAAAAGTGCAGACTCCGTTGGGCCTGCGTTTTGTGACTTCCCCGGCCGAGCAGTTCAGGCAGCCAGGAGCCTGACGAGCGCACTCTCCCCGGGTGCAGCATGACTTCTCCCCTCTGCGGTCCCAGCCTTAGTTACCGCACACTCTGGTTGGGTGCGTCTTATGTCTCTTCTGGGAAGCTGGTCTCTAGCTGCGACCCTTCCAGCGGATGTCAGCCATCCAGAATATCAGGAGGTCTCTGGTTAGAAACTGGAAGCTTGTTTGCAGTTTGGTAAGGGATGCCATCTCTGGGGCTGAGTTTGCCCTTTTCCCCTCCCCCCTGCCTCCTGCCTCCTGTGGGGGATGGGCTGTTCCACAGCTGACTAGCTCTTCTCTGGAATTGCTCAGTCCTTCCTTTGTTCTGGAACAGGCCAGCAGGGTTTTCGGTTAGTGCTTTTCACAGGTTAATTTTCTCTCTCTCTCTTGCTATACTACAGTTTAAGTTGCTATCTCATGTTAGCTCCCTCTGATTGCCCTCAGGGCATTCAGGCCTGGTCCTTACCTTAAGCAATGCCGCCTGCTCCTCTCTGCTCAGCCCTCAATTGCTGGTGGCGGATGTGAGCGTCTGGGGTACTTTTCTGCTGGGAGTTGGTTTTAGGCATGTAATCTGTGGGTTTTATTTATTTTTCCTCCCCATTAGGTTGCCCTCTGAGATTTGAAAACTTCCCCCAGACCCGCCCGTGAGAGGGTTTCCTGGTGTTTGGAAACTTCCTCTATTACGACTCCCTTCCCGGGATGGGTCTCCATCCCCAAGTCTTTTGTCTCTCTTTTTATCTTTTATATTTTGTCCTACCTCCTTTTGGAGACAATGGGCTGCTTTTCTGGTGCCTGATGTCCTCTGCTAGCGATCAGCAGTTGTTTTGTGGAGTTTGCTCAGCGTTCAAGTGTTCTTTCGATGAATTTGTAGAGGAGAAAGTTGGTCTCCCCATCCTATTCTTCCGCCATCTTAGCTCCTCCCTCAGGGTAGTTGTTTTCTGATTTTTTTTTCATGGTATTGTTCTTAAAGAACTAAGGAGATGTGAAGCAAGTCATTCAATTATTTTGATGCTTCAATAGTATAAAGATAGTGATGAAGTCGCTCACAAAATTGTTCTTTCCTTAGGTTGATCTGTTTGCTTGGCTCTGTGTAAATAATTGTGAAACCATTATTTTAAAACAAAAATTCCAGTTTGTTTTAATTCAGTGTCATGTTGAGATGTGACCTCATCTAAATTTTGACCTCTATATTCTGAGCCATGTTGTGAAATGCAAGACATAAGTTGTAGGTATGGAGAGTGCATTGTTTCAATTAGCAGATAATTCAAAAATAAGAATCTGTATCATTTTCCATTGTGAAGGTGTTTTAAAAACTGTGTGTGCTTGTAAGTATGTGCATATATCTGTATCAGTTAGGGTTCTCCAGAGAAAGAAACTAAACCATGAAGAGATTGTGTGTGTGTGTGTGTGTGTGTGTGTGTGTGTGTATGCAGGGAGAGAGAGAGAGAGAGAATGTGTGTGTGTGAGAGAGAGAGAGAGAGAGAGAGAAAGAAAACATTAAAGAATTGGCTCCCATAATTGTGGGGGCTGGCAAGTCTGAAATTTGAATGGAAAGCTAGCAGGCTGAAAACAAAAAGTGTGTCTGCAGTCTTGAGACAGAATTTCTTCTTGCTGGGAAACCTCACTTTTTGCTCTTAAGGTCTTTCAACTGGTTGGATGAAGTCCACACACATTATTGACGGTAGTCATCTTTGCTTGAAATCAACTGATTGTAGAGGTTAACCATATCTGCAAAGTACCTTCACAGCACCACCTAGATTTTGATTAAATATCTAGGTATTGCAGCCTAGTGAAGTTGACACATAAAACTAGCCATCACAATATTGAAGAGGTGGAAAAAATTTCCCTTCTTTCCTTCTAAATTCTTTTTTTCTTTTTAAATTCAGGTATAGTTGCTTTACAATGTTGGGTTAGTTTCTGCCATACAAGGAAATAATCAGGTTTATGTATACATATATCCCCCTCACTCTTGGATCTCCCTTGCCCAACCTCAGTCTCATCCATCTAGGTCACCACAGAACACCAAGCTGAGTTCCTTGCACTATACAGCAGCTTCCCACTAACTGTCTGTTTTACACATGGCAGTGTCTTTTGATGGTATAATAATCAAACTGACATAAGACATTAACAGGATAAAAACAAAAGTTAATAACATGTGTACTTCTTGTATAGGTGAGATAGACCCTGGAAAATGAGGTAATTCTCTGAAATAGCCAAAGCCATCACCTTAAATACCATCTTCAGCTAAAGACAAAAGAAAATATTTTGGGTGGTGAGTCAGTTATGGAAAGTGATCAGGAAAAGCATAGTAAGCAAGGTTATTATTTTTGTGCAGATTTAGCTCCTTGCCTTCTTCATTGCTAAGAGTTTCTTCCTGGTACAGAGAGGGAGGCATCCTTACAAATGGAGATTTCCTCTATAAATATAAATGTTGATTATAAAATGATAATTTTAAGAGCGTCTTTTATGTCTGCAGTTCATTTGTTTGTTTGTTTGTTTTAATAAATCTACCAAAGAGGCATATTTTGGAGCTGCAAAATCTGCTCCCCTTCAATATCTTACAGGGACATACAATTCTTAGTTTCAGGTTGTTGAAAGTGATTAGTTTCTTAAGCAATTGCTTATTACATAGGGAAATTATCCTTATTTTATTCTCTAAATCACTGAGTGAATATTCTTCATAGAAATTAGATTTATTATCTCTAACATTTTTCTTCCTGGGAAGAAGCACCATCACACTACTACTGTCTTTCACTTTATAAGTCAGTGTGACCTGTTTCTGATCATATTCATGTTTTTGCAAGATTTTGGTGGGTGGGCTTAGGTCACTTCGGTGTAGCTATCACTTCACTGTCTCCAAACCGGAGAAACAACAGCTTACAAGAGCCTCATGGGCAAAGGGCTATTTAGAAAAAGGCCATCTTTCTTTTATGAAACAGTTATCACAGAGGAAAACACATCCCATTTTCAAGCAGGTTTATTCTCTGTTCCTTTTATTGCTGCTTTTGGTTCTAAGAGCCTATCATAATCTATAATGAGCATATGATTTTTAACATGTGTGTGTGTGTTGTGTGTTAAGTTGCTTCAGTTGTGTCTGCCTCTTTGCGACCCCTTGGACTGTAGCCCACCAGACTTCTCTGTCCATGGGATTTTCCAGGCAAGAATACTGGAGTGGGTTGCCATGCCCTCCTCCAGGGGACCTTCCCAACCCAGGGAACCCTGGTCTCTTATGTCTCCTGCATTGACAGGCAGATTCTTTACCACTAGCGCCACCTGGGAAGCTGTTTAACACCATGGTCATTAACTTACTCAGTATTCTGTTCTTTTACTTTCCACATTTGTGAGAAACTGTCTCCTGTTGCTTTGATAATGACAGTGACAAAAGTAACTTTATTCATTTTGTAAAACTCTTGATATTGAAAAGTCATTCTCTTGAAGATATGTTATTTTGGACTGTGAGTTGTCCAATAGATTGTGCCACTTTATTATGACCAAATTTAAAATTAAGTAATATCTAGCAGGTTTGGATAATCTTAGGCTGTTTATAGCTAGATGAAAATAATGAATTTTTCGTTCTCTAATTACACTGGATAAATAATGTAAATGCAAATATAGATGTTATTCCACAGCATAACATATCCCTTGCTTCTCCTTAACCAAAACAAAATAGCCTTCAAAATGGGCCAGACATACTTTCTCATAAGATTCATTTATGAGATTTGAAGGAAAAAAGAAAAGAATCCAGTAACAATGTTAAGTACATGCTGTTGCCTTCAAGAAAGATGCACCAAATTGTCCCAAGCAATTACAAGCTTTACATTTTAAGAGCTTTAAGGAAAAATCACCTTCACTAATCCATTTTAATGTTTAAATGCCCTAAAAATGCAGGTATACAGCAGACACTTGTTGTTATCAATTAGCTCTGATGATATTATACCAGAAATTGCTTGCTTTCATGAATAATCAACAGATCTAGCAATACTTTTCTTTGAACTTGTTAAGCTGTGCCCCATTTTTAAAGTTAGTATTTCAGAAGATTATGCTATAGGCATTCTGAAGTTTCAAATCTAATGCTGTGGTTGTTAGATTGACTCTATAGGGCATCTTGATTCAATAGTGACCTTTAGTAAAATTTCATACAATCTAAGCAAGGAAACAATTTTTACCTAATTTATTGGCAAGGTGTCTGGTTAAATTTGTGTACTTTGTCTTAGGTAGTATATCCTTTAGTAGATGTTTTGTAACACAGATGCCTTTATAACAATGCATGATGGAGTAAAATTTTGTGTAGTATGATTTCATCATAGATCCTGATTTCAAAAAGAAAAGTTTAGGCCATAGGAGTTAGTTTCATCTTTAATATCTCAACTCACACTTGATTTCATTCATGTTTGTGTTAAGTCGCTCAGCTGTGTCCAACTCTTTGCAACCCCATGAACTGTAGACTGCCAGTCTACTCTGTCCATGGGATTCTCCAAGCAAGAAAACTGCAGTAGGTTGCCATTTTGTCCTCCAGGGGATCTTCTCAACCCAGGAATAGAACTCATATCTATTATGTCTCCTGCATTGACAGGTGGGTTTTTTTTTTTTTTTTTTTTTTTTTTTTTTTTTTTTTTTTTTTTAACCACTAATGCCACCTGGGATTTCATTCATAGCACCCGTAGAAAGGTTGTATTGAGGATTCAGAATCCAGGATGTTAATGACTGTATTTATCAATACAGATCTAGAAGTGGCAGTAGGAGAATTAAACTACTTTTAGAAAACTGTACAACTGTATTTAAGAAAAGAAAAATAAAATCATCAACATAGGTCAGTCAAGGTGCTGTGTTTGATTTGTGTACCTCTATGCAACTTTGACCTATGCTACTTAAAAGATTAATGCATTAAATGTATTGCCTTTTAACACAGTAAGAGAAACTTGCTCAAGCTTTTGTTACATACATGTACACAAAATATTCTGCAAAATAAGGAAGAAAGTAATTTTCAATTCATTTCAAAGTCTTTGTATAGATAATGGAAAAAAAGATGATTGCCAAGTTATGGACTTGATATGCTATAATTAGAAATAAGACCTAAATTATTTATTAACTAGAAATACATTCAGGATCATAAAGCTTGAATGTAATGTATTTTCCTGTGTGATGAAAATAAACATTCTGGTAAGCTGCCTTCTATATTTAATATAAGTGGTGACAAAATAAAATAATTCCAAATCACATAAATGCTCCAGAGATTTTTAAGCAGATTAGAAGGTGGGTTTGTTCATTTTCAAGCATACCATTCTATGGCACTGAGAGGAATCCAAATGAGTTTGCCTCATTCTTTGTTATGGATTATGTTGACTATTGTGCTGATTGCATTTTGGTCTTTGCAATAGAATGCTATATTTTACACAGTTAGTAATAAAGCTGTTCCGAATTGATTCATAAAACAGCAGCAATTCATGAAATTCTTATACTACTTAGTGATTCACTCTCCCACCCAATGAACTGGGCTTTTCCTGACTACACCACAGAGAGCAGCACTCCACTGTTTGATGTCCCTTGGGAGATCAATTTGACTTTCAAGGTCACTAAGTTCAAAGCCACTCGGTTATATGAACTGAAATGACATCATTCTGAATTTGTACTGTATGTACCAGAATTGAAACACAACAAAATTATAAAGTGTATGAGGTTAATCTGTAGTTACTTGTTAACTCCACATTTAGAACCCCTTTCTGCTTTTCTGGTAGTAGTCTAAGACTCAAAGGACAGCCTGTCTCATGGTGGAGTGTATATCTTTGGGCTTTACAGGTTCCCATGTTCTACTTCTACCTCACTGAGAAAAACTCACTGCTTCTAGAAAATTCCCTGAGAAAAATCATTAAAGGTAATCTTGCTATGAAGTAATATGCATTATTATTATTTGTAGAATTTGCTCTAGCACAGTGGATAGATTTACAAAATTTACACTTATTGTCAGCATGTAAATAAGGCAAGACAACCACTTAAAGAGATGCACCCATTATGTGACTGGTGTAACTGGGTTAAGCACATAGATAAGATCATCAGCAAAGGCCGGCACTCCCAAATATGCAACTTTCTGTGTGGTTTAGCAATGACTTTCATTATTTGTCTTTAGAAATAAAGCTATGAGGCCACTATCACCCTAATACCAAAACCAGACAAAGATGCCACAAAAAAAGAAAACTACAGGCCAATACCACTGATGAATATAGATGCAAAAATTCTTAACAAAATTCTAGCAAACAGAATTCAACAACATATTAAAAAGATCATACATCAAGACCAAGTAGGCTTTATCCCAGGAATGCAAGGATTCTTTAATATTCATAAATCAATCAATGTGGTACACCACATTAACAAATTGAAAGATAAAAACCATATGATTATCTCAATAGATGCAGAGAAAGCCTTTGACAAAATTCAACATTCAGTCATGATAAAAACTCTCCAGAAAGCAGGAATAGAAGGAACATACCTCAACATAGTAAAAAACATATATGATAAACTAACAGGAAACATTATCCTCAATGGTGAAAAATTGAAAACTTTTCCCATAAAATCAGGAACAAGACAAGGATGCCCACTCTCACCACTACTATTCAACATAGTTTTGGAAGTTTTAGCTACAGTAACCAGAGAAGAAAAAGGAATAAAGGGAATCCAGGTTGGAAAAGAAAAAGTAAAACTCTCACTGTCTGCAGATGACATGGTCCTCTACATAGAAAATTCTAATGACACAACCAAAAATTACTAGAGCTAATCAATGAATATAGTAAAGTTACAGGATATTAAATTAACACACAGAAATCACTTGCATTCCTAAACACTAACAATGAGAAAACAGAGAAATTAAGGAAACAATTCCATTCACCATTGCAACAAAGAGAATAAAATACTTAGAGGTATATCTACATAAAGAAACAAAAGACCTATATATAGAAAACTATAAAACACTGATGAAAGAAATCAAAGCTGACACAAATAGATGGAGAAATATACCATGTTCATGGATCAGAAGAATCAGTACAGTGAAAATAAGTATACTAACCAAAGCAATTTCTAGATTAAATGCAATTCCTATCAAGTTACCAATGGTATTTTTCACAGAACTAGAAAAAATAATTTCACAATTTGTATGGAAATACAAAAAACTTCAAATAGCCAAAGAAATCCTGAGAAAGAAGAGTGGAACTGAAGGGATTAACCTGCCTGACTTCAGCATATACTACAAAGCTACAGTAATCAGGACAGTATGGTACTGGCACAAAGACAGACATATAGATCAATGGAACAAAATAGAAAGTCCAGATATAAATCCACACACCTATGGGCACCTTATTTTTGACATAGGAGGCAAGAGTATACAATGGAGAAAAGACAGCCTCTTTAACAAGTGGTGCTGGGAAAACTGGTCAACCACTTGTGAAAGAATGAAACTAGAACATTTTCTAACATCATACACAAAAATAAACTCAAAATGGATTAAAGATCTAAATGTAAGACCAGAAACTATAAAACTCCTAGAAGAAAACATAGGCAAAACACTCTCTGGCATAAATCACAGCAGTATCCTCTATGACCCACCTCCCAGAGTAATGGAAATAAAACCAAGTATCAGCAAATGGGACCTAATTAAACTTAAAAGCTTCAGCACAAAGAAGGAAACTATAAACAAGGTGAAAAGACAGCTTTCAGAATGGGAGAAAATAATAGCAAATGAAGCTACTGACAAATAATCAATCTCAAAAATATACAAATAGATCCTGCAGCTTAATTCCAGAAAAATAAACAGCCCAATCAAAAAATGGGCCAAATAGCTAAGCAGACATTTCTCCAAAGAAGACATACAGATGGCTAACAAACACATGAAAAGATGCTTAATCTCACTGATTATCAGAGAAATGCAAATTTAAACCACAATGAGTTACCATCTCATGCTGATCAGAATGGCTGCTATCAAAAAGTCTACAATGAATAAATGCTGAAAACAGTGTGGAGAAACAGGAACCCTCTTACACTGTTGGTTGGAATGCAAACTAGTACAGCCAATATGGAGAACAATGTGGAGATTTCTTAAAAAACCAGAAATAGAACTGCCATATGACTCAGCAATACCATTGCTGGGCATATAAACAGAGGAAACCAGAGTTGAAAGAGTCGTGTGTACCCAAATGTTTATCACAACACTGTTTACAATAGCTAGGACATGGAAGCAACCTAGATGTTCATTTGCAGATAAATTGAAAGAAAGCTGTGGAACATACACACAATGGAATATCACTCAGTTATTAAAAAGAACACATTTGAATCAGTTCTAGTGAGGTGGATGAAACTGGAGCCTATTATACAGATTGAAGTAAGTCAGAAAGAAAAACACAAGTATAGTATATTAATACATATATACTTAGTATGAATAGCAAGGAAATATAAAAAAGCCTTCATCAGTGATCAATGCAAAGAAATAGAGGAAAACAACAGAATGGGAAAGACTAGAGATCTCTTCAAGAAAATTAGAGATACCAAGGGAACATTTCATACAAAGATGAGCACAAAAAAGGACAGAAATGATATGGACCTAACTGAAGTAGAAGATATTAAGAAGAGGTGGCAAGAATACACAGAAGAACTGTACAAAAAAGATCTTCACGACCCAGATAATCACGATGGTGTGATCACTCACCTAGAGCCAGACATCCTGGAATGTGAAGTCAAGTGGGCCTTAGAAAGCATCACTACGAACAAAGCTAGTTGAGGTGATGGAATTCCAGTTGAGCTATTTCAAATCCTGAAAAATGATGGTGTGAAAGTGCTGCACACAATATGCCAGCAAATTTGGAAAACAGTAGTGACCACAAGACTGGAAAAGGTCAGTTTTCATTCCAATCCCAAAGAAAGGCAATCCCAAAGAATGCTCAAAGTACCGTGTAATTGCACTCATCTCACATGCTAGTAAAGTAATGTTTAAAATTCTCCAAGCCAGGTTCCAACAGTACATGAATCATGAACTTCCAGATGTTCAAGCTGGTTTTAGAAAAGGCAGAAGAACCAGAGAACAATTTGCTAGTATCTGCTGGATCATCGCAAAAGCAAGAGAGTTCCAGAAAAACATCTATTTCTGCTTTATTGACTATGTCAAAGACTTTGACTGTGTGAATCACGATAAACTGTGGAAAATTCTTCAAGAGATGGGAATGCCAGACCACCTGAGATGCCTCTTGAGAAACCTATATGCAGGTCAGGAAGCAACAGTTACAACTGGCCATGGAACAACAGACTGGTTCCAAATAGGAAAAAGAGTACGTCAAGGCTGTATATTGTCACCCTGCTTATTTAACTTATATGCAAAGTACATCATGTGAAACACTGGGCTGGAAGAAGCACAAGCTGGAATCAAGATTGCAAGGAGAAATATCAATAACCTCAGATATGCAGATGACACCACCCTTCTAGCAGAAAGTGAAGAAGAACCAAAGAGCCTCTTGATGAAAGTGAAAGGAGAGTTAAAAGGTTGGCTTAAAGCTCAAAATTCAGAAAACTAAGATCATGGCATCTGGTCCCATCACTTCATGGCAAATAGATGGGGAAACTGTGGAAACAGTGGCTGACTTTATTTTGTGGGTTGGGGGGCGGGGGACGACTCCAAAATCACTGCAGATGGTGATTTTGCCATGAAATTAAAAGACACTTACTCATTGGAAAGAAAGTTATGACCAAGCTAGATAGCATATTAAAAAAGCAGAGCCATTACTTTGCCAACAAAGGTCCGTCTAGTCAAGGCTATGCTTTTTTTTCCCAGTGGTTATGTATGGATGTTGAGAGTTGAACTGTGAAGAAAGCTGACTGCCGAAGAATTCATACTTTTGAACTATGGTGGTGGAGAAGACTCTTGAGAGTCCCTTGAACTGCAAGGAAATCCAACCAGTCCATCCTAAAGGAGATCAGTCGTGGGTGTTCATTGGAAGGACTGATGTTGAAGCTGAAATTCCAATACTTTGGCCTCCTCATGTGAAGAGTCAACTCATTGAAAAAGACTCTGATGCTGGGAGGGATTGGGGAAGGAGGAGAAGGGGACGACAGAGGATGAGTTGGTTGGATGGAAACAGTGACTCAATGGACATTAGTTTGAGTAATCTCTGGAAGTTGGTGATGGACAGGGAGGCCTGTCATGCTGCGATTCATAGGGTCACAAAGAGTCAGACACGACTGAGTGACTGAGCTGAACTGAACTGAACTGAATGCATATATGCTTATATATATATATATATATATATATATATATATATGCAAATTTATTTATTTATTTATTTCAAAATTAGTGTAGTGGTTTTGCCATACATTGACATGAATCAGTCATGGGTGTATATGTGTTCCCCTTCATGAACTCCCGCCCACCTCCCTCTGCATCCCATCCCTCTGGGTCATCCCAGTGCACCAGCCCTGAGCACCCTGTCTTATGCATTGAATCTGGACTGGTGATCTGTTTCACATATGATAATATACACTTTTCAATGCTATTCTCTCAAATCATCCCACCCTCGCCTTCTCCCACAGCGTCCAAAAGACTGGAATTTAGAAAGATGGTAACAATACCCTATATGTGAGACAGCAAAAGAGACAGAGATATAAAGAACACACTTTTGGACTCTGTGGGAGAAGGCAAGGGTGGGGTGATTTGAGAGAATAGCATTGAAACATGTATATTACCATATGTGAAATAGATAACCAGTCTAAGTTTGATTCATGAAACAGAGCACTCAAAGTCATTGCACTGGGACAATCCTGAGGGATGGGATGGGAAGGAAAGTGGGAGAGGGGTTCAGGATGGGGGGCATATGTACACCCATGGCTGATTCATGTCAATGTATGGCAAAAACCACCACAATATTATAAAGTAATTAGCTTCCAGTTAAATTAATTAACTAAAAAAATAAAGTGAGAGGAAAAGTATATTGCAAATATAAAATTCTTAAGGAAACAAACAAACAAAAAGAAGAAATAAAACTTATATAGACTTGAAAAATACAAAAATGGGTTACAAGATAATTGCAAACTTAAAAACATAGTGGGTCTTTAAAATCTATACTGTAAATTAACACAGGTGTCAGCACTGCTATGACTACATTTCTTGAAGCCATAGGAAAAGTATCCTTTTGACAATGCTTGACTGTTTAGCAGAGCCATGGTAAATCTAACTGCATTTAATAAGGCTTCTGCTACTACTCTAAGCAGTTAAAACATTTTGGCGTATCTCCTATTCAGTTTTGGTCCTAAAGTCATCTCCCATTCACAGAGGTTTTTCCATATTAATATCCATTCCTTCTACCAGCTTTCCTTGTTCTTTCAACTGATGTCTTATTAGTTGACAAAATTTAAAGAACAAATTGCCTAATCAATCTTTTTATAGTACTAAGCACTGGGGAAAGATTTTTTAATTATATGCATATAATGCATGTCATCAAAATCAGCAACATTGTTAATAGGAATGAGCTCACCACACTGTCACTTGAGGAGAGGAACTATTTCTGCCTTCCCTTTATGATCATCATACAGAAAGGAGAAACAAACACAGATAGACAGACTGTCAACATCTGTTAAGTGAAATTTCCAAATTTATAATGGAATTGATACTTTTAAAGCTGTAAATATCAAAATGTGGCTCTGCATCTGCTAACATGATTTTGACAACAAGCTGTGCTGAAAGGCAGTCCGTTGGTGTTGCAGGTGAGCAACTTGGGCTGTGGGTTGCTTGTTTATTGTTTCCTTATGCACATCCATGGGCCATATGGCCAGGGTCTTCATGGAGACAAATTGTCCATAATTGTCTTCCAGCATGAGGATAGGATAAAGTCTTTCAGAGCTGTAGAACGACCTCAACAAACCTGTTAATTATACAGATTTTTTTGAGTGGACATGATCTATCACTCACCTCATCTACTGTCTGCATATAATTCAGAGTCAGGAATGCATACTATTGCAGCTAGTATATCAGAGATAGTTTGTGCCATCTTCTCCAGGATTTAGATGCTTTTCTTTCTATCAAGACAAGAGGTGAGTAGCATACCTCCTGACCTTTCCCAGAGCCCAGGAAAACTAGCTTAGAAGAATAATCAAACTCACCATAGTTGTTTAAAACTGTAATAGAGTTGTTACAAGGACTCAGAATATATATGTTTTCCTACCACAATGGATTTGTGTCTTTTCCTTTTCTTTTTTTTTTTATTTTGTATTTGTATGTCGCTAGTATCACCGATTCAGAATACTACCCTGGAAACTACTCTCAGTAGCATTTCATTTAAAAAAGTATTTTCTAATTCAATAACTAAGTGTATATCCTTATAATGGAAGTCAATAACAAAAGTTAGGACAGATAGAGTAAATATCAAAGCACCATGTGCTTTGCACGTTGTTAAAAAGTTATATATCATGGAAATCAAGTGGTTTTATAAGAAACGAGATATCTTTAATTTTCATAAATAATAGTGATGAGCAGTATAGGTACTGAGCTTTGAGTTGTTTAGTCAAAAGCATGATGATGCTATGTGCAAAATAATTTTCATTTCTTTTGTCTTATGACTTGTGGCACGCAGTTGCAATCTAGCCAACTAACTGGGAGTGGCTTCTCTAATCAGAATGTTTTTTTTTTTTTTTTTTTTTTTTTTTTTTTATTTATGATTTTGAAGAACTTTATTGAAATTTCTCTTTTTGGTTTTATTTATTTTTTTTTTTAAATTATTTTATTAGTTGGAGGCCAATCACTTTACAACATTTCAGTGGGTTTTGACATACATTGACATGAATCAGCCATATAGTTACACGTATTCCCCATCCCGATCCCCCCTCCCACCTCCCTCCCCACCCGACTCCTTAGGGTCCTCCCAGTGCACCAGGCCTGAGCACCTGACTCATGTATCCCACCTGGGCTGGTGGTCCGTTTCACCATAGATAATATACATGCTGTTCTTTCAAAATGTTAAGTGAAACCTACTGGCCTATGTGGGAATTTGCTCCATAATGTGGATCTTTTTTATACTATGCTGTAACCAATGCCACAAATAAGTTCTAGTTCAAAGCAGAAATAAAGATTATCTATTGTCCAAAATGCCCATAATTATTTCTATGATTGCAATTCTAAAATTCTGGTTCTAGTGATTGAAAAAATAAAGGGATTACACATTATAAGAGAGGCAAAGAGTTTTCATTCCATGTAAAATGAAAAGTAAAACAACATGGTGACATCCTTTATTTTATGGTACTTGAGAAATTATTTGAAGTGAAAATTATTAAATTGCCTGAAAATGAATCTGACTGAATTGTCTATAAATGCAAAGTGTTGGGACAGTTGCTTTTACATCTTCTGACTTGAGTAACATTAAGTTAAATGTACCTTCAAGTTTTTATGCTGCAGCAGAAATTCTAAGGCTTTGTAATCACTGCTGCCATTCCCTCTGAAAGACCACCCACCTTGGTAACAGCAAGTGCTCCACAGTGAAAAGATATGCGGATTTTCCCCTTTATTTAACTTTGTCTTTAAAAGATTTGAATGGTAATTTTAACTAGTAAGTTGTTACAACACATATTATATCACCAGTCACATTCATGTGCTATTTAAATTTGTGATGAAAAAATATGCATATACTTGGATTTGGCTGAAAATGATATTATGCTTATCCAGATCACTTAGGTTTGATAACATGAGCTTAATAGCTCAATCTCACAAGAACAATTTCCCGTGAGATTTCCAGATTGTACACCTGTGCTCTTAGCTGTGTATCCTGTAAGAACTGTCTGGATTGTGCATTTCATCTTGGGTTTACTTGGCATAAACATGCCCTTTCTAACACTGTTTTTAGTCACCACCTCTGATATGCACATATCTTTTTGTCTGTACTTCATGTTAACAGTTGATAAGTTGTTGGTTAACTAGTTAATAGTTTGTACGTTGGGAAGTTCATTTTCTTTTTAGAGAGGGTGATTGTATCACCATATTTATCCTAGATGTTTGTTAGAATTCTGGAGAGCAAATATCAAGTGAGTTGAAAGCTGTAGTAACCAAAAGCTTATTAAAATGCTACTGTGTGTAAATGTATGAAGCACTATTACTGCACTTTACTGCTGGCAATACAGAGATATATGTGATATTTGTGGGAAGGGATTATAAATATCTAGATATGGATTAGTGAGGCCTGTAAAAATATCACATAGAGGTTGGAGATTAAATTAGAAATTGCAGAAAAACAGACCTAGGCAAGCAGCAGAGAATGATGGGAGAGAATGAAAGGCAGAGTATTTGAGTCCAGAAAATGACAGGAGCAAAGTGTGAGGTTATTGCGAATGTCACATGGCACCTCACACAGATACTAACAAAGGCTCTTTTATGTTAATCTTGCTGTTACTTGCATGTGTGTATACAATTCCATAAAAGCTATGGTGGATTGACTTCAAAGTGGTGTTGTTGTTATTTCTGACAGAATTCTCTTTAGATGAGAATTAGTATTTCAGGCAAATTTTGGTTCACATGACTATCAATGCATAAAAAGTGCCCACATATGTGTTTTGCATTGTTTGCTTCCTGGTGGGAGAAGGGAGAGGAGGTAGCTAAGGGGTTGCTGTGGTCAGTCCAGTAGCCGTTACTGACCCCTCCTTTTTCGTCTTCTCAAACAGTTCCAATACCTACTACTCCCTGAAACTAGGAAGTTGTAAAATCTTCCATGCCTCCTACTAACACAAAGTGTACACAAAACAGCATGTTCCAACAGACCTGCAAGTTCAAAAAGAAGGAGTAAGACATTGGGACGTGGTAGCTTATAGGTGTGTACATGAAATCATCCTTGTTACCTCTTATTGCCACCCTCCAGGAGTATTTGTGCCCTCTTTGTTTTCCTCCATCAATATCTAAAATACTGCTTTTCACTTGTTAATTTAAAGAGAGAGATTAGGCATCAGCTCCTGTGGATGTTAAGGAAATAGCACAGAACAAAAATGAATTCTGAAGTCTCATTTTCATAATAGTGAGATTTCTACCTGTTCTCTAATGAGTGTAATTGTAATCTCCCTGACATGGGATTTCAGAAAGCATCCTCCTTTTAGGGCACTGAATCAATAGTGCCCTGGCTACTAAGTATATTAGATGGTCAACAGAGGGTCATTCAGTAAAGTCTGTGCTGGGCAGGCTGGAGGGTAGGCAGGTACTCTGCTATAGGGTTCAGTAATTAGAGAACTCCATCATTTGAATTTAACCGGTCTCTCTTTCATTCCTGACAACTTGAGCCATTTCAACTGTGCTATGCCATTGCATTAAAAGATCACGTTTCCACTGTCAGAGTGAAAAGTGAAGAATTGAAAAATTCAATTACACAAATGATCCAGACTTTGGCTTTTATTTTTCATTTTTGCCTAAAATTGCCTAAGTATTTATTCCATTGTGTTTTGAACTCAGAATATATTTACCAACAAGAAAACAAAGATTAAATAAATCCTAATGATATACACAGCTCTTGTCATCCTTTGTTACAACGAGGTTGAAAATGTGAAATGGAACTATGCCATGGGGAAAATCTAACCAATACAAGCTGTAATGTAATGCAATTATATTTAGCATTCTGTTTGTATTTGACGGAATATAATATTTTCGGAGCTACATCTTACTTCTTCATTCATGGCCATCATATTTCTACAAAAAAGAAGAGGCATTTAAGCAGTTCCTATCTCTATTCCCTGTGGCTGACTGTGTAGGTGATGAGAAATTTTCACTGATCTCTTTTGCATGTGTCTCAGGATCTTCTTTTTCTTGTTTGATTTAAGCCCTAAGGAGCTGTTGTTGAATGCTGATGAGACATTGGATAAAGCCTCCAGCCATTTTTTTTTTTGTTTTGACGTGTGTTTTTTTTTTTCTCTTTACTTCAATTTTGGCAAATTTGTTTCAGAAAGTTAGACACCCATCTTGCTCTTAATCGGGCACCTCTAAGGTCAGTCATGGGGTCGCAGAGTCGGACACGACTGAGCGACTTCACTTTCACTTCACTTAAGATCAGTTAAAACCATTTCCTATAGCTGTTTAAAATGTGCTTGTGACTGCCTGACCAGGTGAATAGGTAAACATTTCAGTCATTGCTTTGGAAGAATAAATCACCTTGTTTGGAAGGGGCTTGGAGAGAAAAATGAACCAAATGCCACAGAATCTCTGTGCTTGGCGGAATGCTTTCATCTTTTGTGATGCAAATAGTAATTTATTTTCGCCCAACAGCAGGTCAGCCACAAGGATTTAGCTTCCTTTCAAGGTGGGGGAGCTGATTTGACCTGCCGTTATGCTTTTCTACAAGATTCTTATTTAGAACAGTTTCTTAATGAGTTATGTCACAGTAGCTGCTGGTATGATCCTCTTGATATCAGGACCTGTGAAGCAGAATGGTTAATGATGCACACCTTGCTAGTTTCAGTGGAGAACATTACCGAATGACTGTAGTGCCGTGGACAGTACGCCAAGCTCATAATAAACGGAACAGTGCCACCTTTTGGTCATAAAATAGGAAAACAAGTTAGTATAGCTGGGATTCTGCATGTCAAAGAGATGGTTTCGAACTGTTTGTGACTGATCTGGTGGTCACGCAATCTATACAAGTAATAGTAACCTAATTCTTTTCTCTCTTTTCTTTTGTCCTTTTATTCCCCTTTGTGACAGAACCTATGGTTTGACTGCATGTATTTCATATAATGACCTTGGGATGCTTCGGGAGAAACTGAAGTATACTACATTCTAATTATGTTTTGCACAGGAATGAATTACACATGCAATATGCAGATAATGTGAAGGATTCCATGGTTACCACTGTACACATGGCACCTTCTTTTATACAGTGACAATTAATCTGAGGAAATATTTGAGAAGAATTTTGAAAGAAGGAAATTTAATTGAGCATTGCAGTATTTATTTAGGATTGTAATTTGGACACTGATTTTAATTAAAGACTTTTTGAGGGAGTCTGCCTTGTTCACTCCTTACATAGCCTCTTTCATGATGCAATAAAATGCCAATTAATTGAATCATAATCATTCAAATATTGACATTCACTTTTTAAATCAATTTTTTAGAAAAAAGAGGCAAATTATTATACTAGAAAGCAGGGACTTAATAAAAAAAAAGGAAAGTCCTAGGGTACATCCTGATAGATATCTATAAACAATCAACCCAGTCTCCTATACAGGTCAGTGCAATGGTGATTGATATCAAGAATATGCAAGATCCAAATTCTAAAGGAAACATAAAAATATATTCCTTGGGTACCAACTCTCCTGGTAGCTCAGCTGGTAAAGAATCTGCCTGCAATTCAGGAGACCTGGGCTTGACCCCTGGATTGGGAAGATCCGTTGGAGGAGGGCATGGCAACTCACTCCAGTGTTCTTGCCTGGAGAAACCCCATGGACAGGGGAGCATGGTGGGCTACAGTCCATGGGGTTGCAAAGAGTTGGACAGGACTGAGCGACAAAGCACAGCAGCACCAACTAGAACATTTTTTTTTTTTAGATTAAAATTAGTGTCCACATCAGAAGCCTTAAAAAGTAGTGCAGTACTGAATTAGAATTTCCTTCTTTTAAAATTGTTCCCAAATATTTCATATTAATTATACTAAAAGAAGTTTCTGTGTATATACAAATGTTATCAAAAGAATTTTCAGCTTTTATTAAATGAGAGATTTAATCTGCATCTTAATGATGAATTACTGGAGATATTTTTTCTCAACATGAAGGAAAAAACAGTGTAATTTTAAGCATATCATCAAGCTTGGTAAAAAAAAAAAAAAAGAAAGAAAGAAAAAAAAGATATTATTAAACAGTTGGGACTCCCCAGCAGTGAAAGTTGATGCTTATTCCACTGGGCCTAGGATTACCCTTTCCAAAGTAAGGAAAGGTGAAGACTGTTTCATTGGTGAAAGGTTTGCCTTATGGGCTATTATTCAAATGCTATGCCCTGTTTAGGCCTTCTTTGGCACTGAAACATTCACTGAGGATCCTTGGGTTGGCTCCTGGAGCATTTCCATACAGATTCTTTGTTT
Organism: Muntiacus reevesi; assembly: GCF_963930625.1. Lineage (NCBI taxonomy): Eukaryota > Metazoa > Chordata > Mammalia > Artiodactyla > Cervidae > Muntiacus > Muntiacus reevesi. The sequence continues at coordinate 84,826,994 of NC_089271.1, read as the reverse complement.
TGGTTGTTATCCTTCCTTACAAAGGTTGAAAACAGCCACAATATTTGCTTTAAAAAATTACAAAAAATAATCAATACTATATAATTCAGTATGTTTCCTGCTGTGCCTTACCTGCTAGAAAACAGAAAGAATTTCAGTCCCAAACAGTAGCAATTAGCATATCTCAGGTACCTAAAGGCTTCCTGGTGGCTTAGTTGGTGAAGAATCTGCCTGTAATGCAAGAGACTGCCTGCAATGCAGGAGACCCGGGTTCAACCCCTGGTTCAGGAAAATCCCCTGGAGAAGGAAATGGCCACCCACTGCAGTATCCTTGCCTAGGAAACCCCATGGATAGAGGAGCCTGGTGGGCTATAGTCCATGGGGTTGCAAGAGTGGGACACGACTTAGCAAGACTGAGTGGCTTAAACAACAGATTTATTTCTCATACTTTTGGAGGTCAAGAAGTTTAAGATTGAGGTGCCATCAAGGTAGGTTTTATTCTGAGATCTCTTCTCTTGGCTTGTGATCTCTTCTCTCATCTCATTGTGTGATTATATGACCTTTTCTTTGTGCATACTGGGAGACAGGGAGAAAGAGCTTCCTGGTGTCTCTTAGAAGGGCACAAGTCCTATAATGAGGGCCCCACCCTCATGCCCTCATCTAACCCTAATTATTTCTAAGAGGTCCCATCTCCAAATGCCATCATATTGGGATTTAGGATTTCAACATATGGATTTTGGAGGGACACAAACATTCAGTTTATAACAAATAGCTTCTTCAAATCTTTTAGGAAAGAAAACCGTAAATGGTTTTAACTATAAAACCATAAATATCACATATGTAACACACTATATTAGGGACTAGAGAGGATAGAAATACATTTAATAATGATTCTACATTTGAAGAATTTTTGTCATTAAAGCAAATGCAAATAAGTATAGTTCAGTTTGCTTTGTGAATTAAACTTTCTTTTCAGAAGTAACATTTTTACATCATATAAAGTATCTAATATTAAAGCCAATGAATATACGGAATTTAGAAAGATGGTAACGATGGCCCTATATGCAGGGCAGAAGAAGAGACGCAGAAGTACAGAACAGACTTTTGAACTCTGTGGGAGAAGGTGAGGGTGGGATGTTTTGAAAGAACAGCATGTATATTATCTGTGGTGAAACAGACCACCAGCCCAGGTGGGATGCATGAGTCAAGTGCTCGGGCCTGGTGGGCTGGGAAGATCCAGAGGAATCGGGTGGAGAGGGAGGTGGGATGGGGGACCGGGATGGGGAATACGTGTAACTCTATGGCTGATTCATATCAATGTATGAAAAAACCCACTGAAAAAAAAAATAATAATAAAAATAAAGCCAATGAAACATATTTCAAATGTAATTTTTATCTTCTATTTGCATAAAGTGTTCAATTTAATATGTTTGGATATAGAAATGTTCTTATTGTTGCAGGAAGCTGAATATATTTAATTTTCTCCCTTCTACTTTGATTGAAAATACTACAAATTAGTTCCATTCATTATCTTGATGTAGTTGGAACATATTTGATATATTTTGTGCATAGACATAATATGTTATGTGATATATCAAAGATAATGAATTTTTACTCCTATGGAAAATGTACCAAACGATGGAAATTAGAAAAGTTAAATATACACTCCTGTTCAAGTCAATATATATTTAATTAAATGTAATATTCTACTTAAGGAAGTTCTCAGAGTTGAGGAACCATAAGTGTTGAGTTTGTTTCCTTTCTTAAATGTGTTGAAAATTCTTATAATTTTATTTTTCTGCATATATTTCTTTTCCTTCCTGAGGAACTTATTTTAAATCTTCTTAAAAACCTCCTTTACTGCTTCCTAATGTGTCATAAACAAAGAGAATGTCGTTTCCTCAAATAGTCTGGGCTTCTAGGAAATAGTGAAGTGAAGTGAAATCGCTTCAGTCATGTCCAACTCTTTGCGACCCCATGGACTGTAGCCTGCCAGGCTCCTCTGTCCATGGGATTTTCCAGGCAAGAATACTGGAGTGGGTTGACTGGTGAACAAAACAAAAATCAAGAATATGCTCTTTCATTAACATTTTCAATCCCCATCCAGTAGTAAAAGACTTGTAGCAAAGGCATATGATAGGCCAGCATTTAGGCTTAGTTTCCCTGACTCACTCCTCTCAGATTGCAATGCACCAGCAGAAACCAAGTCTCCCTCTGCTTTGATCTTATTTCCTCTTCTTGAGCCATGGTTTCTCCCATTTTCGGATAGATATTTGCTGAGTCATAAAATGTTGACAGTTGTTATGGTTCATTAGATAGGGTCAGCGCATGGTCAGAGATCTATACTATCTTCTTGACTCCAAATTAACTCCCCCAACTGATCTGACTAAGTTCCTACGTAGAAAGACCCTCCAAGACAAAGTTGGCCATTGAAAGGTAAAGTTTAAAATTCTTTAGCAGTCATTAATGCATTCAGGTTTTCAGATGTGATATATTTAAAAATTACAAAGAGAACACAGCTAAGAAGAGAATTGGAAAGAAAACTTTCCATAGTGGAGGTTGATGACTTGGTTCATAAAGGCTGAATCTAGGAAGGTATTCTATAGGAGTTATTTTGGAGTAAGTGTATATGTGTGGTCCAGACCCTGGGTAAGGTGGTAGAAAGGGTAAGAGGAGAGAGATAGTTTTACAAAATATCAATGAGCCTTCTTCACAGTTTTGCCCAGGATTGAATTTGCTCTATATATCTGTCAGTAAATCATAAACTGAAGGACTGGCTCTTGGAAAACTATAAGCAGAACTGGAATAGTGGGGAACCAGGTTTTATGGGACCCCTATAACACATTCTGAAATGATCTGGAAGTTGACAGATTTATTCCCCAAATATACTAACATGTGTGTACTGAAAGAGTTTGGCCAACCAGTTATTTCTTCCAGTATGCATATTTATATAAAAATTACATTATGTTCTTTGATTTCAAATGTTATTTTTCTCTAGGATAATTAATGCACATGCAAGCATTGTACTAGTCAAAAAGTTCAATGGTGGCAAGTATGTCTTGCATATCTAATCCTCGTGCTTTCAGTTCCCTGTTCCCCAGAGAAAATCTATATTACCAATTCCCTGGATTTTCTTCCAGAGATATTCTGTGAATATGTAATCATATCTATGTGCATGTATCTTCATTTGTTTTAACAATAATGGGAGCTCACTCTTCACTCTGTTGTGCATCTTTATTTTTTAATTAAAAGTGTATGTTGACCATAATTCTATTTTAGTATAAACGGAGTTTTCTATTCTTAGTAGCAGTTGCATGGTATTCCATCTTACGAATGTACTATAATTTATGTAACCTATCACCTATTGAAGGACTACTTATGGTTTTTTCAATCTTTCTGTACTATAGAAAACTTTGCAATGAATCTTCTTGCATGTCTACTTTTGTGTGCATATGCAAGCATATGTCTAGGTAAACTCTTAGAAATTATTCAAAAGGCATCAGTTAGTCAGTTCAGTCGCTCAGTCGTGTCTGACTTTGTGCAACCCCATGGACTGCAGCAAATCAGGCCTCCCTGTCCATCACCAATTCCTGGAGTTTACTCAAACTCATGTTCCATTGAGTCAGTGATGCCATCCAACCATCTCATCCTCTGTCATCCTCTTCCCCTCCCGCCTTCAATCTTTCCCACCATCAGGGTCTTTTCAAATGAGTCAGTTCTTCACATCAGGTGGCCAAAGTATATGCATTTTAAATTTCAATAAACATAAATCACAATTAGGTACCAATATTATGTGTATTAGATAACATGGTGGACATCCAACATTGAAGGATAACTGCAAAAATCTGTTGCTTTAAGCTCTAATTTGTTCCACATTTATTAAGAAAATGTTTATTAAGCATATACTATATATCAGACAGTAATCTAAGTACCAGTTGGGCAGAACATTCTTTTCCCTCAGTTGCATTGTAGTAGGGAGCTTACATGGGTGATATGAGGGCACTTTACACAGTTACTCTCATTTATTTAGGCACAGAGCTTAGTGAAATCTGGACCTAGCTTCCTGCATTGCTCCTATTTTGCATTTCCTTTTTTCCCAGTGCTACTGTTGGGCTTCCCAGGTGGTGCTAGTGGTAAAGAACCCATCTCCGAATGCAGGAGATATAAGAGATGTGGGTTCAATCCCTGGGTCGGGAAGATTCCCTGGAGGACGTCATGGCAAGCCACTCCAGTATTCTTGTGTGGAGAAACCCAAGGACAGAGGAACCTCGTGGGCTAAAGTCCATGGGGTCGCAAAGAGTTGGACATGACTGAAGCAACTTAGCATACATGCACACTGTTACAGGAATTAGTCTTGAGGCTAAAGAGGAGTGTCCAGAAAATCCCTAAGGACATCACTGTAAATGTCACACCTCTCTCAGCAAGCTGCATCCCCAGATCAGTGCAATAAAGAGCAACATATGTAACTCCATGGTTTATTCATGTCAATGTATGACAAAACCCACTTCAATATTGTAAAGTAATTAGCCTCCAACTAATAAAAATAAATGAAAAAAAAATAACACTTAGACTTGAAAAAAAAATTGTAAAACTATACCTTCCCAATATAAATAATCACTCTTAATCTGGGCACTTTTGCTGGGTAGTGGACCTCCTAGGGTATTCACTACCTTTCACATTTGTCAGCTCTTAATATTTACCTCCATATTGCAGATACATGTTCTATGTGTAAGCAAATGTGTTGTCCCCATTGAGTTTTCAGGGAGTACAGCTGCTTCTAGTCAGCCGTAATAAAGTAATCCTACACCCAATTATATGACCAAACAATTAGCATCAGACTGTGTACTCAATAAATTGTTGGTTAGTTGCTGGCTCTATCGAGAAGCTGAGAATGGTAATTATGGCAGAAGCATATTTCAGCTAGTGATATAACAGGCAAGATGAGGAAGGCATTTGTTTAGAGCAGCTGGTTCTTTGGATGGACAGAAACACAGATGGAGTAGTTATGAGTGACTGAGCATTAGCAAGGTTATGTAGCATTCTGGCACACAGCCATCTCTGTTTTGGGAAGATTTCAGTGGGGCCTTCACAGTTAAGAACTTGGAACAAGAAGCTAGAACATAAAGAAGATACTTTGAGTGAAAAAAAAAAAGTGATTTAAAAACTGAATGAATAGCCTATTTATCCTGTCATGGCTTAATGTTGTTTAGGCACACTCTAGCTTTTAGAAAGTATAAGCAAAACTAATTGCAGATTAGATTTGTAATGAAGTTTATGTAATTAAAATACATTTTACAAACCATTATATGTAGAATGGATAACTGAAAATGTCCTACTCTATAGCACAGGGAACTATATTCAACATCCCGTGATAAACTATAATGGAAAAGAATATGAAATAGAATGTGTGTATATGTATATATATACATATATACATATATATGTATATACATATGTACATATGTATATATACATATATATGTATATATACATATGTACATATACATATGTACATATGTATATACACATATATATATACACATAAAAATATGTAAAACTGAGTCACTTTGCTTTATAGCAGAAATTAACACAACATTGTAAATCAGTTATATTTCAATTAAATCCATTTTATTTTACTCTGGATATAAATAAGACCATATTGACTTTTATTTTGAATGAAATAGGGTGAAAACCAAATTGAAATTTGTACAATGCATATTCTTAAGTATAAATAGAGAGTTGGGAAATAAAGATAGTTGGTATAGCCTGGTGGTTCCTCTATTCAGGTTTCTAGATGTTTTGGGGGGAGATTTTCTCTGGTATGAGGTATGTTGCTCAGAGGAGTCAGCAAACAACTTTTGTGCATCAAGACCTAGCTGTCTATTAATCAGTAAAGATTTCATATAAAATAGGGTTTTCTGAGAGGATGTAAAAATTCTCCAGAAATTATATATTCCTATAAAGAGAAACAAGTGGCTATCATAATTTTGGATTTCTCTTGTGGAATATCATTCCCGGAATATATTGAGAATTTGGATATATTTTGTTATATCTATTGATTTATTTACATTTATTGATGACTTAACTGGGCATCAGTTAAGTACTATTAATATGATTTCAGTAGCCAGAAATATTTATGGTCCTTTTGTTTCTTAACAGGTAAATTGGTGCAACTACTTGACCATGCAGTTCATTGCTTGGTGCTGGAGCACTATGATAATTAAAACACTGTGCTTGAAATTCATTACCATGAAGTCTGTGTTCTACCCATGCAGTCTCTTAAAACATCAAGTATTTGCAAAAGGTTACGTGAAGAAGTGATGTAAAAAGTGAATCTCTCATTTAATAAAGAGTTTCCTTATTTTAAGCCATGAGATAGTATAAACAAAAATGAAATGAGATAAAATTCATTAGGTTAAAAGGTCATGTAAAATTTAAAAAATTGTCTCAGAGGTGCAAATTTGCTGTTAGCTTCTCCATCTCCTTCCATATACCTGGCCAAATCTAGAAGTTACCACATTTACTTATTTTCCTTTCTCTTATATAGACCCACATTTTTCATTTCTCTTGCATAGTACCGATACTGAAGATAGTTTGGGTAACAATCTTTTTACAATTACATAAATACATAATCTTTTACAATTACACAAATTCTGTATTTCTGTAAAATTAGGAGGTAAAATCTTGTTTGAAGTTTCTCGCTGGCCTAGTTTTGGAGGGCAGTGGTCTGTCTCTCCCAGTTTCCACACACAGTGTATTCCCAACAATCAGCGTGGTACCACCCTGTCCTGCTGGTTTTCTTGAAGATAGTTGTAATTCGTGGAATGTTTTTCTCTTACATTTCTCCAGCATTTCTCAAGGGAGTTTTGTATGCCAACGAGTAAGTAACACTTAGAGAACTCTCTAAATTCCCGATTTTCCAGAGAACTTCTGATTCTTGTGACCATAAAGCCTGACGTTAGAATTTATGCTAAAAACTGCTTGATTGCCAAAATAAACCCTGTCAAAGCAGTATATTTGTATAATTCTACTGTTAAAATCTCAGGGTTAGTGGCAAAGTTTTTAAGGGTAAACTGTGGTAGCAGGAGCTTTTATTAATGTTGCTTGAAATGTTACCTATAAATTTTTCTTTCAAGTCATTATGCCACCACATGCATGCTAAATTGCTTCAATCCTGTCTGATTCTTTGCGACTCTATGGACTGTAGCCTGCCAGGCTCCTTTGTTCTTGGGATTCTCCAGGCAAGACTACTGGAGTGGGTGGCCATTCCCTTCTCCCAATCCATGGATCGAACCTACATCCGATCCGGGGTTGGAATCTTCCCAATCCAGGGATAGAACCTACATTTCTTATGTCTCTTGCATTGGGAGGCCAGTTCTTTACCACCAGCGCCACCTGAGAAACCTACTAGTAGTTGTTAAATATTTTGATAACCCAAAATAATTATTATCCTTTTACCCAAATTATTACTTATCAAGCATATTTTTCTTCCCTTAAGTCCAGTTGAAGTCTAGAGCAGTAGTTTCTAAAAAACAAAGTATTTTCTAGGTGTTCCTAGACTCTTTTTCAAAGTTGTCACTATTTGAATATAACATATATGTCACAGATGAGATATAACAATTAGAATAGGTTCGAGACAGCTATATTATCAGAACACTGAAAATTATTTCTAGAAATTAGAATGACAGTAAAATCCATAACTCCAGACTCCAACTACTGTATTTTCTCCACTAGAAAAGCTGCACAGAACTTCAAGGTTGACAATGAAGTTTATTAGTGTATATAGGCAAATATATAATAATCTTATACATGCCTAATCCTTCTAATCCTCCCGTTTGAGCCCTGATATGAAGTCGTGGACATTAGGAAGCATTACTACAAATAAAACTAGTAGAAGTGATGGAATTCCAGCTGAACTATTTCAAATCCTAAAAGATGATGCTATTAAAGTGCTGCACTCAATATGCCAGCAAATTTGGAAAATGCAGCAGTGATAACAGGACTGGTCAGTTTTCATTCCAATCCCAGAGCAATGTGAAAAAATGTTCAAACTACCATCCATTTGTGTTTATTTCATATGCAAGCAAGGTAATGCTCAAAATCCTTCAAGCTAGGCTTCAACAGTACATGAACTGGTAACTTCAAGATGTTCAAGCTGGTTTAGAAAAGGCAGAGGAACCAGAGATCAAATTGCCAACATGTGTTGGGTCATAGAAAAAGCAAGAGAATTCCAGAAAAACATCTACTTCTGCTTCATTGACTACACTAGTGGAAAATTCTTAAAGACATGGGAATACCAGACCACCTTACCTGCTGCCTGAGAAACTTGTATGCAGGTCAAGAAGGAACAGTTAGAACCGGATATGGAACAATGGACTGGTTCCAAATTGGGAAAGGAGTATGTGAAGGCTGTGTATTGTCAACCTGCTTATTTCTGCTTATCTAAATTTTATTCAGAGTACATCAGGTGAAGTGCCAGGCTGGATGAATCACAAGCTGGAATCAAGATACTGGGAGAAACATGAACAACTTCAGATATGCAGATGATACCACCCTAATGGCAGAAAACAAAAAGTAATTAAAAAGCCTCTTGATGAAGGTGAAAGAAGAGAGTGATAAAGCTGGTTTAAAACTCAGCATTCAAGAAACTAGGATCATGGCATCTGGATGGTAAATAAATGGGGAAACTATAGAAATAGTGACAGATTTTATTTTCCTGGGCTCCAAAATGACTGCAGATTGTGACTGCAGCCATGAAATTAAAAGATGCTTTCTCCTTGGAAGAGAAGCTGTGACAAACCTAGACAGCACATTATAAAAGCAGAGACATCACTTTGCCAACCAAGGTCTGTCTAGTCAAAGCTATGGTTTTTCCAGTAGTCATGTATGGATGTGGGAGTTGGACCGTAAAAAAGTTGAGTGCCAAAGAATTAATGCTTTCAAACTGTGGTCCTGGAGAAGACTCTTGAGAGTCCCTTGGACAGCAAGGATATCAAATCAGTCAATCCTAAAGGAAATCAGTCCTGAATATTCATTGGAAGAACTGATGCTGAAACTGAAGCTCCAGTACTTTGGCCACCTGATGCAAAGAGCTGTCTCTTTGGAAAAGTCCCTGATGCTGAGAAAGATTGAAGGCTGGAGGAGAAGGGGGTGACAGAGGATGAGATGATTGGATAGCATCACTGACTCAATGGACATGAGTTTGAACAAACTCTGGAAGATGGTAAAGAACAGGGAAGCCTGGCACGCTGCAGTTTGTGGGGTCACAAAGAGTCAGACAGACACGACTGAGTGACTGAACAACAAATCTTCCATATGAGGCTGCACAGGTGGTGCTGGTGGTAAAGAACTCACCTGCCAATGCAAGAGATGAATGAGATATGGGTTCGGTCCCTGGTTTGGGAAGATCCCTTGGAGGAGATCATGGCAACCCATTCCAGTATTCTTGCCTGGAGCATCCCATGGACAGAGGAGCCTGGTGGGCTACAGTCCATAGAGTCACAAAGAGTTGGACTCTACTGAAATGACTTAACGTGCATGCATGCATCTTTCATGTACTATGGAGAGGGAGAACTTCAGATATATTTTTAGCCTACATAACAATTTGATTATAAAAGTATTCCAGAGAATTCACCATCGATTACAAGTTATATGTGAATTTCAATAAGTGTCCTTCCCTGCAGCAGAACTCCTATGTTGTTGTTTTTTATCCTCAGAGGTACTGCTCTCATATTTGCGACAACTGACCGTAAACTCTAAGATTCTGTTCGGTAAAGTTCAGTGCTTCTGTGGTTATACTGTCTGCTGCCTATTATTTCCTTATTAGTGAAACAACACCACAAGATTTTTTAACTACATGGGAAGGGCAAATTCAATGGATTCCTAGTTTCGTGCCAAGATTATACTGCTTTTCTTAGGTTGACAGTCGGCTTTGGCATTTGGCTGTTCTCCAGGTATGTTTTTGATAGACACTGCTTCACACAAAACAGAAAGTATATCATTACACTACATCAATACACGATGGCAAACTGCCCCTCGAAATTTTGTTTCAGCTGCTAAGATGGAGTTTGATCTTGCTTACCACATTCACTGTTCTTCAAAAAATTGTAACAACTATTTTTCATCAAAGCCCCTGATGCTGGGAAAGATTGAAGGCAAGAGGAGAAGGGGATGACAGAGGATGAGATGATTCGATGGCTTCACCGACTCAATGGACATGAGTTTGAACAAACTCTGGGAGATGGTAAAGGACAGGGAAGCCTGGCATGCTGCAACCTGTGGGGTTGTAAAGAGTCAGACATGACTGAGCGACTGAACAACAAATCTTCCATATGGGGCTTCCCAGGTGGTGCTGGTGGTAAAGAACTCACATGTCAATGCAGGAGACAAACGAAATATGGGTTTGTCTATTCTTTAATAAAATGTGAGAAATTCTATTCTTTAAAACATTGTATTCAACATTGAAAGTATACAAAAAAAATGCATTATTTATAAATTATATGTAAGATACAATGCACTATAATGAACACTTTTTTCTCACCCAGTTTAGGAATAATAATATTATCATTTCTTTCAAGCTCTCTGAGTGCCCCACCCATCCCTCCTTTTATTGACGTTCTCCATCCTAAATTTTTTATTTATCATTTTCTTACTTTCTACTCTTACTGTATGTTTGTATCCCTATGCAATCTTTTTAGTTTTACACAGTTTAATTTTTATATACAATAAATCCTATGGTAGGCATTTTTCTGTGACTGGTTTTTAAGACAAATAATGTGTTCCTAAGACTCATTCTTGTTTCATGACGTTTTAACTCATTACTATTTGCTGCTGTATAGAAAATTCTCATGTGTGACTACTCAAGAATATATTTATTAATTCTACTACTGTGGACAGTTGAGTTATTTGCTTGTTTTTTTTTTTTTTTTTACTATTACAAACAGTGCTGTTATGAACATTCCTGCAGCTAGCTCCTGGTGCACATCTGCATGAGTTTATCCACTGTACTAGGAGTGCGTTACTGGGTCATAAGATATGTATGACTTCAATGTCACTAAATAATGCCAGTTTATTTTTCAAAATGGTTATGCATAAGTGCTGCAGTTATTCTGCGTCTTTTACAACACTTAATATTGTCAAATTTAAAGGTTGAGCTTCTTCCATATGCTTTGTGGCCTTTTGTATTTCTATTAATATAAAGTGACTGGCCAAGGTTTTTGCTCATTTGTCTACTAGAGTTTTGTAGTTTTCTTATTGTTTTTTAGAAATACACTCTAGATCCTATTCCTTTGCCAATTATATGTTGCAGATATCTTCTCTCAGTTTGTGGTTTGTCTTTTCATTTTGATGACTTGTTTCAATAAACAGAAGTTTTAAATGTAGGCATAATCAAATTTGATAATCTTTTTCTTTCTGTCTTTTCTTTGTATGGTTTTATAAATTCTTCTCTACCTTAAGTTCATAAAGATATTTTCCTACATTATTTATGTTACTGCTTTTTACATTTAACTTTCTAAATCTATTTGGATATTTTGTTTGTTTGTTTATGGTGTTAGGTAGGGATTCAGTTCCCAAAAGCAGAGCAAGTTGTTCCATAATTGTTATTGAGGTGGTCATCCTCTCCTCATTGATCTGCAATGCCAAATTCTTATATATGTGTGGGTCTCTCTCTGGGCTCATAATTCTATTTTATGAATTGAATTGTCTACCCCTCTACTAATACTAAATTATCTTAATTATTATAGTTTTATAAAAATTCTTGATCATTGCTTTTTCTACTTATGGATTATTATGACTATTCTTGATCTTTTTGTTCTTCCTTATAAATTTTTGAATCATATTTCTAAATTATACATTCATGCAAACACACATACACGCACACACACACACACACCCCTGTTAGGGTTTGATTTGATATGGTGTGAAATCTCTATTTTAATCTGAAGTGGATTGACATTACTATAATATTGAGTCTTCCAATCCATAGCTACAATGTATCTCAATTTACTTAACTGTTTAAGTTTTTTTTCTAAAATGTTAAGATTATCTCCATAAAGTGTTTGCAATTTATTTGGTTTTATTCTTAAGTATTTGATATTCTTTATACTTTTGTTTAAAGTAGTTATTTTTACATTTTCAAACAATTTGTTACTGGGATGTAGAAATGCAGTTGATTTGGGTATTTGATTTTCAGCTATCTTGCTAAACTCTTATTCTAGATATTTATCTGTAGATTACAGGTAATACAGTCTTTAAACACAATCTGATCACTTGTAAATAATGGCAATTTTATTTCTTTATTCCTGATTATTATTCTGCACCACTCCTTTTTGCTTGTCTCATGTACTAGCAAGAATTTCCTGTGAAATATTGGAAAGACTTTTTGAAAGTAGTTTTCATTTCTAGTTCCTGATCTTAAAATGAATAATTTTAATATTTTACCATCGAATATCATGTTATTGAAGGAATTCTTTAAAATATTCTTTATAAGGTTAGAGAAGTTTTCTTTGGTTTTTAATTTGTTGAGTTGTATCTTGAATGACATTGAATTTTATTGTAAATTTTTTTCTAAAGCTCTTTAAATGATTTTTCCCTTTTACTTGTTACTGTGATGAATTATCATATTGTATACCACTTAGCCATTGTATACCACACATCCGTATCTTTTAGTCGATTTTTTACTTTTTACTTTACTTTTTACTCAACTTTTTACTCCGCTTTACTCCACTTTTTTTACTCCACTATTTTTATTCCACTTTTTACTTTTTTACTTTACTTTTTACTCCACTCCTTGTGGTGACAGGCAGAGCAACCAGTTTTGTGCAAGTGTAACCTGGCAGCACTCACCTCTGCTATACTTCTTTTTTCTTTAATATTCTTTAATTTAATAGTTGATATACAATATTGTGTTTGTTTCAGGTATACAGCAAAGTGATTCAGTTATATATATATATATATATATATACACACACATTTTTTTTCAGATTCTTTTCCATTATAGGTCATTACAAGATATTGAGTATAGTTCCCTGTGCTAAGCAGTAAACCCTTGTTGTGTATCTACTTTATGTATTGTAGTTGGTGTCTGTTAACACCATACTTCTAATTTATCCATCTCTCCCCTTTCCCTTTAGCAACCCCCTTTGCTGTATTTCTTATCTCTCACCCTTTACCCTGGGGACTTCTCAGTGCCATGGTATAGAAAGCTGTGAGTACCTGCTTGGAGATTATGTACAGAATAAGAAAAAGTTAAAGCCCCTTGAGGTAACTGAAGCCAGTGAAGATGTATTTTCATCTTCTTTGGAATGGATAATTCTAAGATGCTTTCTTTGTGGCTTCACAATAGTCAAAACCAAGTTGCCCACAGTTGACAATGCTCCATTATACTGTCTGTCCATCTTTTTCATGTTCAGTTTCCCCAAATAATTACTTGCATGCAAATGTTTGTGCATGGGTGGAGGATGGGGCCAAATGAGGAGTCAAGTTAAAATAATTATTGTTTATTGAGTGTTGATCAACTTTAAGTTCCAGGATAAGCCCAACTTGGTCATGGTATCTAATGTTTTGTGCAGTGAATTTGAGTTACTGGTGATTTGCTTATTTTGTTGTTGTTTGGTCTCTAAGTCATGCCCGACTCTTTGTGACCCTATGGACTGTAGCCTGCCAGGTTCTTCTGTCCATGGGATTTTTCAGGCAAGAATACTGCAGTGGGTTGCCATTTCCTTCTCTAGTGGGTCTTCCCAACCTAGAAATCAAACCCCGTCTCATTAATTGACAGGCAGATTCTTTATCACTGAGGCACCAGGGAGGCCCCCATTTATTATTTTGAATCAATTACATGAGGCATATTGGCTTACAAATTTCGTTTTCCTTCTAGGTCTCATATTATGGTTGTGCTAATCTCAGGGAAATGAGTCAGGGGTGTTTCCTCTTTTTTTATACTCTGAAATAGTTTGTGAAATATTGAGGTTATTTGTTTCTTGATTCCTGGGAGTTTCCTGGACAGCAAGGAGATCAAACTAGTCAATCCTAAAGGAATTCAACCCTGAATATTCATTGGAATGCTTGATGATAAAGCTGAAGCTCCAATACTTTGGCCACCTGATGCAAGGAGCTGACTCATTGGAAAAGACCCTGATGCTGGGAAAGACTGAGGGCAGGAGGAGAAAGGAGGCAACAGAGGATGAGATGGTTGGATGGCATCACTGACTCAGTGAACATGAATTTCAACAAATTCTAGGAGACAGTGAAGGACAGGGAAGCCTGGTGTGCTACAGTCCATGGGTCACACAGTCAGACATGACTGAGTGACTGAACAACAACTGATTGCTTGAGAGATCTCACTAGTACAACCATCTGGTCCTGAAATTTTCACTGTGAGACTATTTTAAACTACCGATTCCATTTCTTTAATATTTGGATATTTTATTTTTTCTCCAAGATGCCTTTATTAAGTCTTTTTATCTAAGCCTTTTAATTTATGAAGATAATTATTTCCAAAATCTTATTTCTGTCTTTTTTATTCTATATGCTTTTTATTTGTAGCTTCCTTTTTTACTCCCTTCTTTTTTTTTTTTTTTTTTTTCCTCTTTGGCCATTTTAGGTTTTTATTTATCTATTTTGGGTCAGACTTATTGGTCTCTTCAAAAAAACATTTTTTTTTTTTACCTTCTTTATTCTAAGTTTGCTTTCTTAGAATAAAGTTCATTTCTGAGTTTCCTTAGAATAAAGTTCATTTCTGCTCCTAATATTTTTCCTTGTATTTTATTTGGGTTTATTTTTCTAATCTCTTTCTCATTTCTTAAACTGTCTAATTTCTTATTCAACCCATTAATTTTCAGCTTTTATTCTTTTCTAATGTCATCATTTAAGAGAATAAATTTCCTTCTAAGTACTGCTTTAGATATAGTCACTCTTGTTCTCTCTCTCCCCCTCCCTCTGTATTTGTCCATACTGCCTTTCAAAGTACCTGTTTTTAGGGATTTTTCAATGTATAGTAGCAATAGGACAGTTAGACTTATTATGTGTTTGCTCAGGAGTTCAACAGACTGAAACAAGCTTTCCAATTCCTAAAGATGAAACCTGGAACTGACAAAGCAGCACTTCCACCCTACTCTATTGGCCAAAGCAATCCTAGTCCATCCCAGATTCAAGATGAGGGGAAAATATAGGGAATGAGGCCCATTATTTCAATGGGAAGACTGTCAAAAATTCTGAAGCCAATTTTAACGTGATGTAAGTTCTGTCTCTGAAATTTTAATGTGTAGTATTTCATTATTAACTTAGTACATTTTCTAATTTTAACTGTAATTTCTTCTTTGGCCTAAGAGATACTTAATTTTTAAAGAAACATATGGTTATTTTCTAGTATATCTTCATGTCACTGATTTATAATTTAACTGTGTTTATTGCCAGTGGATTTCCTCTGTAGAATGCTAATATATAATGTGTTTATTGAGACTTGGATTTTTCCTCAGAATTTACATTACTTTTTTTTCTAAGTGTGTTTAAAGTAACTGGTATTCTCAGATGTTCTATATTTATTTATTAGATCAGATTTGATAATTAAATTGTTCTATATTATTCTATACCTTTCTGAATTCTTTGACTTTTTACTCTTCCAAATAATGAGAAAGAGGTTAATTTAAAATATCCTACCATAATTGTGGATTTTAAAATTTCTCCTGTAAGTCTGTCAGTTTTTGCTTTATATAATTTGATGCTATGTTATTGATACATGCATATTTAGAATTGTTATATCTTCTTTGTGAAGTGACCATTTATCATTATATAGTTGCCTTTTTTTTATCACTTTATCATAAAACATATTTTGTTTCATATCAATATAGGTAAACTAGTTATATTTAAAGTAGTATTTGTTATACATTTTGTCATAATTTTGCTTTCATTCTATTTGTCCTATATTTTTTAGTTGGATCTCTTATGAACAACATATAGTTCCATGGGAAAAAGTCCAATGATCTTTAACAGGATTTTTTATATTTTTTCATTTATGTTTATTATAAATATTGGTATATTTAGATATTTTTCTACTAACTTATTTTATGCCTTCTATTTGTCCCAACTTTTCTATACTTGTTTTTACTCTCCTTTCTTGACTTCTTTCAGGCTTTTTTTTCCCACCCCCTTTTTCTCCATTTTAGAATGTATATACTCTGCACCCATTCCTTAAATGAAAATCAAGGGAAATTTAACATGACTAAATTTATGAATTCCTAAATTAGTATCTTTAAATTCCTCCAATCAGTTAAGAATTTTAGAGTACATTAAGGGCAACCTTCCCTACCCACTCATATGTTATTGTTGTGTTTTTTATTTCTATATTGTGATCCTATATTATTTTTATAGAATCAATATTTACCACTATCTTTGCTATTCTTTCTTTCTTTATCTCAGACATTCCATGAGGGATAATTTTTCTTCTGCTTAAAATACTTCCTTTGACATTTGTTTTAGTGATGGTCTGGTAGTATAAATCTCAGTACATTTAGGTTAGCTTTAAATTGTCTTTATTTTGCCCTCATTCTTAAAATATATTTCTCTAGGCAATAGAGCTCTTGGTTGACATCTGTTTTTCCTCAGCACAAAGAAGATACAAATCCACTGTCTTCTGGTTTCTACTTTTGCTTTTGAAAAGCCAGCCATTAGTATAACTACATTTTATGTATGTGATTTTTCTTTTCTTTTCCAGTGGCTTTAAAAATCTTCACTTGCACTCTGATGTGCATGAAAGTGGGTCTCTTTTTATATAAACTCTGAGAATTATTATGCTTGTTGAACTCATAGATTACTATCTTTTTAAGTTCTGGAAACTTCTTAACCATTCAATCTCCAAATATTACCTCTACGCTTTTCTATCCCTCCTATACTTTTGGAACTTCAATTACATGGCTGTTAAAATTTTTCTTCCATGTTCCGTGTCCCTTAAATCCTTTTGTGTATTTTGCATCTCTGTCTTTCCATATGGCATACTAATGATTTATTTATGTCTATCTTCCAGCTTTCTATGTAGTTAGGTGCATTTAAAGGGACTTCCCTGGTGACTCAGTGGTAAAGAATCTTCCTGTCAATGCAGGAGATCCTGGTTCAATCCCTGGATTAGGAAGATCCTCTGGAGAAGGAAATGGCAATCCATTCCAGTCTTCTTGCCTGGGAAATCTCATGGACAGAGAAGCCTGGTGGGCTACAGTCCATGGGGTAGCACAAGAGTTGGATACAACTTAATGACTAAATAACAACAAGGTCCCTTTAATTATTTTACTCATGGTTGAGAATTTTTAATTATTAAATTATGAAATGTAAATTGAATAGCTTGAAAATTTTTCATATTTAGATATTCTTGCCATTATTCTTGTTTTCAAGCCCCTCCTTTGTTTTTTGAAGCTTTAAATACAATATTTAATATCATGTGTTTTGTAGTTCCAATTCCTTAATTCTTACTATTACTATTCTATTGTCTATTTCTGTTGGTTTTCAGTCATATTACTTTGTTCTTTGGTTTTCTTTTTTTTTTTTTTTAAATCATCGTAGCTCTGGAAATGAAAGTCCCATAAAGTTTATTGATATTTTACAGGAATTCATCAGTATGTAAAGAGAATTGGATTCCTTGATAAATAGGGATAACTGTCTATGTAAAGATGTACCTCTAGGGAGTTCCCTGGTGGTTTAGTGGTTATGATTATGGACTCTCAATAACATATCCTGGGTTCAATTCCTGGTTGAAAAATGCTCAGTTGATTTTAAATATCTCAGAAATTGATGTGCTATAAAGTTAGACTTTCCATTGGGTTTAAAATTTGGGGGTTAAAAGAAAATACTCCTCCCCAAATTTTGAGGAACAAGTTAGGCTGCCAGCTTTTGATTTTTCTAAGAAAGTATAGTGTTTAATACACATACTATCATACACTTATTTCATATAAGAAAGGACATGTTAACATCAAAAAAAAAAAAAAAGGTAGAAAAAAATGAGCAATCCTTTTGAAAAAGTGACAGTGGATGATCAAATTGACTATATATAAAATTTTGCTTTTGGCAATTTCACTACAGATCAGTAAAAAAAGAGACCTTAACCATCAATTAGCATTTGAAAACCATTATGTTAGAAACCAAACCTGGAAATTTGAAATTTAAGAATTAAATCTCCATGGAGATCAGTTACCTTTCTCCATTCAAATAATATAGACTCTATCTCTGACTCCATCTGTATGTCTCCTAAGGCATGTTACTGACTGTGGAAGATTACTAGTGACAAAATGTCGCTAGATTGGAGATAATCTATCCTTCTACCATATATATATATATATATAAAAATCAATTGAAAATTGTACTATAATACATAAAGATTATCAGTACCCTTTCCTGTCAGAAAAGTAACTCTTATTTACTACCATCTTTTCTTTTTACTTTTAGTTTTGGATACTCAGGAGCCTAGGTGTGCTGATTATAACATAAATGTATTGTCTTTATTGCATAGTGCAAGCTCTGGGAAATAGGACCCAGTCACTTCTAACAGCTCCTTACCACCCCTTGAAAAAGCAGAATATCTAAAGTTCTTTCTGTAGTTGTGCCAATCCTAGCATTAAAGTGGAAAAACACTCTTTCTTTCTTTCACAATCTTTCCTTCCTTCTGTACCAACAGAGATTTGAAACCCTTCATCACTGCTTTATCTTATCTCTCCATCAAACACATTTCTCCTGAGATGCTGAAACTGCTCAGCTTTCTTATTTGTGGGATGACAAATCAGGGAGATTGTTCGCTTTTTTGCTTCTTATTTTCCAGTAGTCTGAGAAAGAACATCCTAAGTGTGATAATAGTGATTGTCTCTTTGTTCTCACTATCCATAACCTTCTGACTCTGCTACCTCCACCTCCACCTACCCTCACTACAGGCAGCTGGAAGGAAATTTGTTATGTTCTAGACTTTGATGAGAGCCTTTGCTGACATTAGTTTTGCCTTTGTAATACAATAAAAAGTACCCTTCTCCCTCCTGGCAAGTAAAGAACTCATTAACTTTAATTGTACAAGTTTACTTCAAATATGCTGAAATAAATGGGAATAATAAGAGCAGGTCCAGCTGTACTGTACTGCAGCACTTATTTAAGATCACAGTTGTACCATTTAAATTCTTCTAAGAGTTAATCAAGCTTTTCTAGGTGTGAAGTTAAAAAAACTTATGTCAACATAATAGGAAAGAAAAAAAAGTGATAATATTTATATGCTGGAGACCATAAGTCTTAAATCGTAAGTAAAGACTGAGTCATATTGCTTCACCTTTTACTTAACTAAGTTCACTAATTAACTAAGCTGTCTGGCTTAGTTCTTTCTGTAGGTAACTTAATCATAACATACTTTAATGAATTAATACAATTAGAATATGTTTGCTTAACATAACCTCTGCCTCCTCTTGCACTGCTTCTTTTTAAGCATACAAATCTAACACAATTTACAAATTGATCAGTCTGATAAGTTCAAATAATCTTTGAAAATAATTGAAATAATGTTTTTATATTGACTAAACATTAATTGGAACATTTCATTGTCTTTCTTTTTTTTCTCAGTTATAACACTAATAATTCTCCAGATGTCTTAGATATTCTACCAACTAGACTATTTCATTCTTCTTAAGCCTTTGGCAATGTTCTCTTTTTTCAGATTATATTAGCCTGAATCAGAATTTCCAAAAGGTGTTTGTTCTGTAGAACATTGGTTCCTTTAGATATTTAATGTGTTTCACAAGAAAAGAATAACATATTCAAACAATTTTTGGAACACTTGGTTAAGCAAATGTGAAGAGGGTTATTTATTCATTCATTAATTCAATGAATATTTATTCTCCAGGTATTGTTTAATCAGTGTTCAACAAGACAGAATAAGGCCTTGCCATCATGACACTGAGACTTTAGGGAAAGACGTAAATGAACAACAAATATGTTAATACTTTTTATGTCATGTTAGCTAGATAGATAAAACTGCTGTGAAGGATATTAAGGCAGGATAGATGATGAAGAGTCATGGAGTTTTGAGGTTCATTTTAGACAGGAGGTAAATAAAGACCTCTCAAAGAAGCTGTTATCTGAGCAGAAACTTGAATTTTTTGGAGAAACTTGGAGCCAATTGTACTGTGTTTGGTTGTGGGGTGGGGAGAGTTTTCAAAATAGTGTGTGTGTGCTCAGTCATGTCTGACTCTTTGGGACTCTATGAACTGTAGCCCACCAGGCTCCTCTGTCCATGGGATTTTCCAGGAGAGAATACTGGAGTGGGTTGCAATTTCCTACTTCAGTTTCAAAGTAGAGGAAAGAACAAATTCAAAGGCTCTCATATGTGAATTTGCTCGATGTATTTGGGGACCAACATAAGGCCAGTGTGACTGGAGCATAATTGTAAGGTGGATTGTGGTGGAGAACAAGGTGCAGTGAAGGTCTAGACTACATAGAGCCTGTTAAACCATAGTAAATATTTTAAATTTTATTGCTAGGAGACTTCTCAGGACTTTCAAAGCATTAATATGCCATGGTATACTGTGAAGCAACAGTTGAGTATTATATATGCTTTCCCAAATTTATATAGCCATGGATACCTCTTTTAATTGGAAATATCTCAGGATTAGGCATTAAGTATGATCTTTGAAACACATTTTGAGAAAGACTAGACTAGGTGCTTCTGAACCACTGGTTTTAGGTAGAATATATGAAGCAGTGCAATTGACCAAAGTGTAAAGTACAAAGAATTCAATTCATATTCATACTTATATTCTTACATCCCTGCATAAGTATGAACTTGATTTCAGTCCAGTTTTCAAACTTGATTCACTTTAAATTTCCTTTGAAACAAATGAGCCAATTCATCTTAATGAGAATTTTTGGAGGAAGAGAGGCTTTGGGAAGGTAGTCTATTTAAATATTGAAAAACTTGCTATTTTTATTGAAATGCTTTTTTCCTTGCTCTTTCCACAGGCGTTTTAGACTAAAGAACCACATAATGTCTTATTTTTATATTATGAAGTAAGAACTGGTGCACTCTAGAATAACTTCATCTCCCTTCTGTTTCTTGTAAAACACTTTTAATCATGGGACAAATGAGATTTATACATTAGAATAATTATCTCCCATATTCTTTCATATCTCTTATTTACCTGGGTTTAAAGTCATGAATTGATGTATTTACTCAGTTCTTTCATGTATATGGTACTGTATAAGGCATTAGAGAGTACAGCTCAATAAGTCACAGGTCTTTTTATCTGTTTCTTGTTGAAGATGGGCTACACTAGATGTAAGCATACATTTATAGAATATTTAATACATGAAAGGTGGTCTCTTAGAAGTGTATAGTTACAGGAAACATGCTAAAATTAGTAAAGAGATTTTTGTACCTATATATCTATTGTTTTTGACTAAAGATATTAGCCTCCTCCCTAACTGTGAAAAAAGAGTGAATTTCTACTATTAGCAATTTGGGAAAGTTAGTAGGGAAAAGAAGGGGTCAATTAGTATCCCATAAACCCGTGCTTCCAGGAGCCCCTAGAACTTGGAAATCAGAGACTCACATCTGCTTACAGATCTTTTAGAAGTTTAATAGTTTAATTTTAGTCCTGCAAAATCTGGTCAGAGTGGGAAACGCTGTGGTATTTGCGTTCTGGCCTGAGGCAGCCACCACTTCTGCATAGTATAAATGAAAACTGGTCTCCCTGCTAGGAACAGAAATGAAAAAGTTCATCCAGGAGCTGATCTTGGCCTGTTCTCTGAGCTACAGATGCATATATTAAGTTGTTTACTTGACATTGCCACTTTGAATAAGTCAAAAGTACTACCTGAAACTCAATACAGTATGCTCAAAATAGAATACGTAGGATCCTCACAACATGTTCTAAATATGGCTCTCTTCACATTTCCCTAGTTTTCTGTATGAAACTACTGTGAATGTAGTTGCATAAGCCAAAATAGATGGAGTTAATCTCAATCTCTCTTATAACTTTTTTTTTTTTTATTTATAAAGTACATTAGGACAAGTTAAACTGTATAACACTCACAAGAAGGTCTACTAAATTCTCTCAACTAGCGTTCAATATTTCTTTTTTTTAAATTGTTTTATTTTTTTTATTTTTCAGTGGGTTTTGTCATACATTGATATGAATCAGCCATAGAGTTACACGAATTCCCCATCCCGGTCTCCCATCCCACCTCCCTCTACACCCAATTCCTCTGGATCCTCCCAGCCCAACAGGCCCGAGTACTTGACTCATGCCTCCCACCTGGGCTGGTGGTCTGTTTCACCACAGATAATATACATGCTGTTCTTTCGAAACATCCCACCCTCACCTTCTCCCACAGAGTTCAAAAGTCTGTTCTGTACTTCTGCGTCTCTTCTTCTGCCCTGCATATAGGGCCATCGCTACCGTCTTTCTAAATTCCGTATATATGTGTTAGTATACTGTAATGTTCTTTATCTTTCTGGCTCACCTCACTCTGTATGATGGGCTCCAGTTTCATCCATCTCATTAGAACTGATTCAAATGAATTCTTTTTAACGGCTGAGTAATATTCCATGGTGTATATGTACCACAGCTTCCTTATCCATTCATCTGCTGATGGGCATCTAGGTTGCTTCCATGTCCTGGCTATTATACACAGTGCTGCGATGAACATTGGGGTGCACGTGTCTCTTTCAGATCTGGTTTCCTCAGTGTGTATGCCCAGAAGTGGTATTGCTGGGTCATATGGTAGTTCTATTTCCAGTTTTTTAAGAAATCTCCACACTGTTTTCCATAGTGGCTGTACTAGTTTGCATTCCCACCAACAGTGTAAGAGGGTTCCCTTTTCTCCACACCCTCTCCAGCATTTATTGCTTGTAGACTTTTGGATAGCAGCCATTCTGACTGGCGTGTAATGGTACCTCATTGTGGTTTTGATTTGCATTTCTCTGATAATGAGTGATGTTGAGCATCTTTTCATGTGTTTGTTAGCCATCTGTATGTCTTCTTTGGAGAAATGTCTGTTTAGTTCTTTGGCCCATTTTTTAATTGGGTCATTTATTTTTCTGGAATTGAGCTTCAGGAGTTGCTTGTATATTTTTGAGATTAATCCTTTGTCTGTTTCCTCATTTGTTATTATTTTCTCCCAATCTGAGGGCTGTCTTTTAACCTTACTTATAGTTTCCTTTGTTGTGCAAACGCTTTTAATTTTCATTAGGTCCCATTTGTTTAGTTTTGCTTTTATTTCCAATATTCTGGGAGGTGGGTCATAGAAGATCTTGCTGTGATTTATGTCAGAGAGTGTTTTGCCTATGTTCTCCTCTAGGAGTTTTATAGTTTCTGGTCTTACATTTAGATCTTTAATCCATTTTGAGTTTATTTTTGTGTATGGTGTTAGAGAGTGTTCTAGTTTCATTCTTTTACAAGTGGTTGACCAGTTTTCCCAGCACCACTTGTTAAAGAGGTTGTTTCTTTTCCATTGTATATCCTTGCCTCCTTTGTCGAAGATAAGGTGTCCATAGGTTCGTGGATTTATCTCTGGGCTTTCTATTCTGTTCCATTGATCTATATTTCTGTCTTTGTGCCAGTACCACACTGTCTTGATGACTGTGGCTTTGTAGTAGAGTCTGAAGTCAGGCAGGTTGATTCCTCCAGTTCCATTCTTCTTTTTCAAGATTACTTTGGCTATTCGAGGTTTTTTGTATTTCCATACAAATTGTGAAATTATTTGTTCTAGTTCTGTGAAAAATACCGTTGGTAGCTTGATAGGGATTGCATTGAATCTATAGATTGCTTTGGGTAGAATAGCCATTTTGACAATATTGATTCTTCCAATCCATGAACACAGTATGTTTTTCCATCTGTTTGTGTCCTCTTTGATTTCTTTCATCAATGTTTTACAGTTTTCTGTGTATAGGTCTTTTGTTTCTTTAGGTAGATATACTCCTAAGTATTTTATTCTTTTTGTTGCAATGGTGAATGGTATTGTTTCCTTAATTTCTCTTTCTGTTTTTTCATTGTTAGTATATAGGAATGCAAGGGATTTCTGTGTGTTAATTTTATATCCTGCAACTTTACTATATTCATTGATTAGCTCTAGTAATTTTCTGGAAGAGTCTTTTGGGTTTTCTATGTAGAGGATCATGTCATCTGCAAGCAGCGAGAGTTTCACTTCTTCTTTTCCTATCTGGATTCCTTTTACGTCTTTTTCTGCTCTGATTGCTGTGGCCAAAACTTCCAACACTATGTTGAATAGTAGTGGTGAGAGTGGGCATCCTTGTCTTGTTCCTGATTTCAGAGGAAATGCTTTCAATTTTTCACCATTGAGGGTGATGCTTGCTGTGGGTTTGTCATATATGGCTTTTATTATGTTGAGGTATGTTCCTTCTATTCCTGCTTTCTGGAGAGTTTTAATCATAAATGAGTGTTGAATTTTGTCAAAGGCTTTCTCTGCATCTATTGAGATAATCATATGGTTTTTATCTTTCAATTTGTTAATGTGGTGTATTACGTTGATTGATTTGCAAATATTAAAGAATCCTTGCATTCTTGGGATAAAGCCCACTTGGTCATGGTGTATGATTTTTTTAATATGTTGTTGGATTCTGTTTGCTAGAATTTTGTTAAGGATTTTTGCATCTATGTTCATCAGTGATATTGGCCTGTAGTTTTCTTTTTTTGTGGCATCTTTGTCTGGTTTTGGAATTAGGGTGATGGTGGCCTCATAGAATGAATTTGGAAGTTTACCTTCATCTGCAATTTTCTGGAAGAGTTTGAGTAAGATAGGTGTTAGCTCTTCTCTAAATTTTTGGTAGAATTCAGCTGTGAAGCCATCTGGTCCTGGGCTTTTGTTTGCTGGAAGATTTTTTATTACAGTTTCGATTTCCTTGCTTGTGATGGGTCTGTTAAGATCTTCTATTTCTTCCTGGTTCAGTTTTGGAAAGTTATACTTTTCTAAGAATTTGTCCATTTCATCCAAGTTGTCCATTTTATTGGCATAGAGCTGCTGGTAGTAGTCTCTTATGATCCTTTGGATTTCAGTGTTGTCTGTTGTGATCTCACCCTTTTCATTTCTTATTTTGTTAATTTGGTTCTTCTCTCTTTGTTTCTTAATGAGTCTTGCTAATGGTTTGTCAATTTTGTTTATTTTTTCAAAAAACCAGCTTTTAGCTTTGCTGATTTTTGCTATGGTCTCTTTAGTTTCTTTTGCATTTATTTCTGCCCTAATTTTTAAGATTTCTTTCCTTCTGCTAACCCTGGGGTTCTTCATTTCTTCCTTCTCTAATTGCTTTAGGTGTAGAGTTAGGTTATTTATTTGGCTTTTTTCTTGTTTTTTGATGTAAGCCTGTAATGCTATGAACCTTCCCCTTAGCACTGCTTTTACAGTGTCCCATAGGTTTTGGGTTGTTGTGTTTTCATTTTCATTCGTTTCTATACATATTTTGATTTCTTTTTTGATTTCTTCTATGATTTGTTGGTTATTCAGAAGAGTGTTATTTAGCCTCCATATGTTTGAATTTTTAACAATTTTTTTCCTGTAATTGAGATCTAATCTTACTGCACTGTGGTCAGAAAAGATGACTGGAATGATTTAAATTTTTTTGAATTTTCCAAGACCAGATTTATGGCCCAGGATGTGGTCTATTCTGGAGAAGGTTCCATGTGCGCTTGAGAAAAAGGTGAAGTTGACTGTTTTGGGGTGAAATGTCCTATAGATATCAACTAGGTCTAGCTGGTCCACTGTATCATTTAAGGTTTGTGTTTCCTTATTGATTTTCTGTTTAGTTTATCTATCCATAGTTGTGAGTGGGGTATTAAAGTCTCCCACTATTGTTGTGTTACTATTAATTTCCTCTTTCATACTTGTTAGCATTTGCCGTACATATTGCAGTGCTCCTATGTTGGGTGCATATATATTTATAATTGTTATATCTTCTTCTTGGATTGATCCTTTGATCATTATGTAGTGTCCTTCTTTGTCTCTTTTCACATCCTTTATTTGAAAGTCTATTTTATCTGATATGAGTATTGCGACTCCTGCTTTCTTTTGGTCTCCGTTTGCGTGAAATATTTTTTTCCAGCCCTTCACTTTTAGTCTGTATGTGTCTCTGGTTTTGAGGTGGGTCTCTTGTAGACAGCATATATAGGGGTCTTGTTTTTGTATCCATCCAGCCAATCTTTGTCTTTTGGTTGGGGCATTCAACCCATTTACATTTAAGGTAATTATTGATAGGTGTGGACCCGTTGCCATTTACTTTGTTGTTTTGGGTTCACGTTTATTCAACCTTTCTGCATTTCCTGTCTAGAGAAGATCCTTTAGCATTTGTTGAAGAGCTGGTTTGGTGGTGCTGAATTCTCTCAGCTTTTGCTTATCTGTAAAGCTTTTGAATTCACCTTTATATCTGAATGAGATCATTGCTGGGTAATGTAATCTAGGTTGTAGGTTATTCTCTTTCATTACTTTCAGTATGTCCTGCCATTCCCTTCTGGCCGGAGGGTTTCTATTGATAGATCAGCTGTTATCCTTATGGGAATCCCTTTGTGTGTTATTTGTTGCTTCTCCCTTGCTGCTTTTAGTATTTGTTCTTTGTGTTTGATCTTTGTTAATTTGATTAATATGTGTCTTTGGGTGTTTCGCCTTGGGTTTATCCTGTTTGGGACTCTCTGGGTTTCTTGGACTTGGGTGGCTATTTCCTTCCCCATTTTAGGGAAGTTATCAGCTATTATCTCCTCGAGTATTTTCTCATGGCCTTTCTTTTTGTCTTCTTCTTCTGGGACTCCTATGATTCGAATATTGGGGCGTTTCACATTGTCCCAGAGGTCCCTGAGGTTGTCCTCATTTCTTTTGATCCTTTTTTCTTTTTTCCTCTCTGCTTCATTTATTTCCACCGTTCTATCTTATACCTCACTTATCCTATCTTCTGTCTCCGTTATTGTACTCTTGGTTCCCTCCAGAGTGTTTTTGATCTCATTCATTGCATTATTCATTTTTAATTGACTCTTTTTTTATTTCTTCTAGGTCTTTATTGAACATTTCTTGCATCTTTTCAATCTTTGTCTCCAGGCTATTTATCTGTAACTCCATTTTACTTTCAAGATTTTGGATCATTTTTATTATCATTATTCTAAATTCTTTTTCAGGTAGATTCCCTATCTCCTCCTCTTTTGTTTGGCTTGGTGGACTTTTTTCATGTTCCTTTACCTGTTGGGTATTTCTTTGCCTTTTCATCTTGTTTAGGTTGCTGTGTCTGGAGTGGGCTTTCTGTATTCTGGAGGTCTGTGGTTCCTTTTTATTGTGGAGGTTTTACCCAGTGGGTGGGGTTAGACGATTGGCTTGTCAAGGTTTCCTGATTAGCGAAGCTTGCGTCAGTGTTCTTGTGCGTGAATCTTGATTTCTTCTCTTTGGAGAGCAATGGAGTGCCCAGTAATGAGTTTTGAGATGGGTCTATGTGTTAGGTGTGACCTTGGGTAGTCTGTATGTTGACGTTCAGGGAGAATTTGCGTGGTATGTCTTGCTCAGAAATTTATTGGCTCTTGGGTGGTGGTTGGTTTCAGTGTAGGTTTGGAGGCTTTTGGACGGTCACTTATTACTTAAAGATTCATGTAGTCAGGAGTTTTCTGGTGTTCTCAGGTTTTGGGCTTAAGTCTCCTGCCTCTGGATTGCAGTTTTATTCTTCCTGTAGTCTCAGGAGTTCTCCAACCATACAGCACTGATCATAAAACTTCTAGGTTAATGGTGAAAAGTTTCTCCCCCGTTAGGGACACCCAGAGAGGTTCACAGAGTTACATGAGGAAGGGGAGAGGGAGGAGGGAGATAGCGATGAGCAGGAGGAGAAAAAGGGGGACTCAAGAGGAGAGAGACAGATCTACGAAGTTGTCTGATCCCAGAGTGTTCTCCGTAGCACAGACACCCACAAAGATTCACAGAATTGGATTGGGAAGAAAAGGGGAAAGGAGGAAATAGAGGTGTTCTGAGGTAGAAAACAGAGAGTCAAGATTGGGAGAGAATAATCAACACACTCCTGAATAAAAATGGGAGCTGAATATTGGATTCTTAAATGTTCACAATTTTCTCTTATCACTTTTACCTCTACTTCCAATCTGTCATTAAATCCCATTTATTTTTCCTCTTCCATTTGCTTCCATCTCCAATTAAACAAACCATTCAAACTATTTAAAATTTTACTTTTGTGAATGAAAAGCATCACTTGCTGTATCAGTAATCAAAGGATGTTGTGGTGATCGAGACATTGGCTACTGAAGATGACCCTGAATGTGTATCCTGGGGAGATTCAGCATGGAGAAAAACAGGCATTAAATAGTTAAGATGCGTATCAGCGGCATGGTTTCAATAAGCCCAGACTCTTGCACCTTCCCATGCATAGAAAAGTGCCAAATTCATTAACTTCAGATGTCTGTTTTTTCTTTAATTAATAACAATCTTTTTATACTCTGATTACCTTTTTATTTGTTTGTTTGCAAAAATTGCAATATATTCTGGTTCCTCCCTACCTCTTCAGAACAGTCCCTCAGAGTTATCTGAGAGCCTGTCTCCTGGGCTTAAGACCTCAGTGTGTCTGCTGAATAAAACATAATTCTCAACTTTTAGGTTGTGCATTTTTTTTTTCTCAGTCGACCCCTACTACATAAAGTAAGAACCTTCTAAGAGAATCTTTGAGTCTCACTTTCTTTCTCATTCATTCTTAACAGTCTAATAAACAGGAGAATGGATAAATAAACTAATATGTACAACAACATTGCTGCTGTTTCTCAGTTCCTAATGTGTCCAACTCTTTGTGACCCCATGGACTGCACCACGTCAGGCTTCCCTGTCCTTCACTATCTCCCAGAGTTTACTCAAACTCATATCCATTGAGTCGCTGATGCTATCTAACCATCTCATCCTCTGTCACCCCCTTCTCCTCCTACCCTCAATCTTTCCCAGCATCAGGGTCTTTTCCAATGAGTTGGCTCTTTGCATCAGATGTCCAAAGTATTGGAGCTTCAGCTTCATCATCATTCCTTCCAATAGCTATTCCAGGTTGTAGATGAGACATATTATGACTTCTCTTCTAAGTGTATAGTTACAGAAAACAGATGCTAAAATTAGTATGTTGAGTGAAAGAAGCTTCTTTGAAGATTATGTATTGCATGATTCCACTTACATGAAGTACTGAGGTAGGCAAAACTAACCTAAGATAATAGATTAGCAGTTGGGTTTCCCTGGTGGCTCAGTTGGTAAAGAATCCATCTGCAATGCGGGAGACCTGGGTTCAATCCCTGGGTTTGGAAGATTCCCTGGAGAAGAGAAAGGCTACCCACTCCAGTATTCTGGCCAGGAGAATTCCAAGAACTGTATAGTCCATGGGGTTGCAAAGAGTCAGACACGACTGAGCAACTTTCACTTCACTTTGCTTCTGAGATTTAAGAATTGACTGGGAAGGGGCACAGGGAATTTTCTGGCATGATGGAGCAATTCTGTGACTTGATATGCATTCATCAGAACCCTTAAAATATGAGTATTTCATTGTGTGAAATGAAAAATAATACATATCTGATCATTTATCATCCTGCTCCCACACTCAAATTCAGTGTTTTCTTTTGTTGTTGTTGTTCAGTCACTAAGTTGCGCCCAACTCTTTCTGACCCCATGGACTGTAGCCCACCAGGCTCCTCTGTCCATGGGGTTCTCCAGACAGGAATATTGCAGTGGGTTGACATTTCCTTTTCCAGGTTTCTCTTGTCATTAAGATACAATTAAAATCATTTATATGGTTTATAGTCTTTGGTTCTTGCTTTCCTCTGTCCTAAACTCCCACCGTACTTCCTGTATTCCAGTCACTCTAATTTTTTTTTTAAAGTTTATCAAAATGTCCTTGTGTTCCCTGGCTCCAGATCCCTGAGTAGCCTTTTCTTTCTACTGGCTTTTCCTTTAATTCCCTATGTTTTGCTTTCTTAACTGATATTTATTCCTCATATTTCTGTTTAAATATCACTTTGTCAGAGAAGCCTTCCCAGACCTCCCTAACTAGAACAACACCATCTATTAAATGCTGCTCAATGCTCCTCTCCTTCAAAGCCTTAGCATTCTTGCAGTTTTTTTTTTCTTTAAATAATAACTTTTTAATAATATCTGTTTTGGTGATGACACAGTGATCTTGATGACACATCATAGTCGATGTCAATTTTTGTTTACATTTTCCCCCCCAGAGTCCAACACAGTGCTTGGCATATAATAAACACTTTATATTTATTGAAAGGATGGGTGGATTAATGAGCTTGAAGAATGAGTTCCTGATCTCTGGCATACTTGATAGGATGAAGGAGCCCAATACCAAATGAAGCAATAATCATAAAGAAATGCACAATGAAGATCATCCTAAGAAGACAGGGCACTGAAATCATTATCAATATAATGGTGAGTCTGGTGTGACAGAGAGGAGAAAGTGGAGCAGAAAGTCAGCAGCACTGGATTTATGTCGTGGATCTACTTTTGATGAAGCAGTATTGTTCCCCATGATGGGAACAATAACTGAAAAAAAAAAAAAAAAATCTTAGGAAACACAGGCTACCAATTAGAAAAGTAAGACTATGTAGAAGTCATGGAGAAATCTGTTTTATCTAACTAGTTGGAAGAAATTTTCCATCATTAAATGTTCCTATCCATCAGATAGGCTGCCTCATAAGAAAGAAATTATTTGAGCATTGTTTATATTATTATCTGTGAGTAATATTTAGGGGGAAAAAAAACAGCTTCCTGTATTATATGGGAAATAGTAAAAGATGAGTTCTCTTCTGTATCAAAATTCTATGGTTTTTAAGACATGATGTTTTGTCCTTCAGGCAATAATAAGCCAGTGAGGAGATATAGTGAAAATATAAAGAGGCATATGATAAATGATCTAAAGACATAAATGAGATACTATTGAACTTGTGAAGACCAAAGATTTCTTCTGGATGGGGAGACCAAATCATTTTTGTTGGAGAAGGTAGGATTTGAGCAAGGACTTAAAAATGGATGAAGTATTCAATAGACATAAAAAGAAAGAAATTAAAGGTAAAATGCATAGTCATGACAAAGGGATGATGGTGGGAATGCACACATTCAAGAAATAATAAGCTTTAAAATTGTTAAAGTGTAGAATATGTATTATGAGATTCCTGAGAGATAAGCTTAGAAAATAAAACCAAAGTTATATGAAATTAAATGTAGAAGGATCCTCAAAAATCTTCTAATTTAAAACCATTCATTTTATAAAAATCAATGGAGATCCCAAAACATTAATTGACTTATTCAGTATTATTTTGCTATTATGTGACTAAACATAGCCTTGTACCCAAACCTGTTTGATTTTAAACTAATAGTTTAAGAATCTCTCTCTCTACTATACCTCACTACCAGACTTGGGGTAACTATAAGAGCCAGATGAAGGCATTTAACCTTTTACCTGACACACAACGGGAGCTATGGGAAAATTTGAGCCATGTATAAGTAATATGAATAGACTTGTGTTTTAGAAATATTCATCTTATGGTTGGAGGAAGAAATAATGAGAACCAAAGAAGAAACTTAGATTTGTGTTTTTTTTTTTTTTTTTTTCCCATCTATTTTTATAAGTTGGAGGCTAATTTCTTTACAATATTGTAGTGGTTATATTTTTACTTTTTTTTCTCTTTTTAAATTTTTTATCTTTTATTTTTTTAAATTCCCTATTACTACTTTATTACTCCTTAACTTTCATTTTCATATATTTTTACTATTTTTTAATTAAAATTTTTCTTTTTTTCTTTTATTTTTATTTATTTATTTATATTTATTTATTTTATTTGATTTGATTTCTTATTTTCTTTTAAAGTCCTCTATTACTCCTCTATTACTCCTTAATTTTCATTTTCATTTCACTATAACCTTGCAAAAAAAGAAAAAAAAAGAGACCCTATTTTTAAACCGAACTTCACATATATTTCTTAAATTTGTTGTGTTTTTGTTTTTAATATTGTATTTTTAAGAGTCTAACGTCTACTCTTGATTTGTAATCTTTGTTTTTCAGTATTTGATATCAATTTTGGACATTTAAGAATCCAATATTCAGTACCCATTTTTACTCAGGAGTATGTTGATTACTCTCTCCCGCTTTTGACTCTCCGTTTTCTCCCTCAGATCACCTCTATTTCCTCCCTCCCCTTCTCTTCCCAATCCAATTCTGTGAATCTCTGTGGGTGTCTGGGCTACGGAGAACACTTAGGGAACAGAGAACTGCGTAGATCTGTCTCTCTCCTCTTGAGTCCCCCTTTTTCTCCTCCTGCTCATAGTCTATCTCCCTCCTCCCTCTTCTCTTCTTCATGTAACTCTGTGAACCTCTCTGGGTGTCCCTCACTGTGGAGAATCTTTTCACCATTAACCTAGAAGTTTTATTATCAGTGCTGTATAGTTAGAGAAGTCTTGAGGCTACGGTAAGAATAAGACTGAAATCCAGAGGCAGGAGAAACTTAGATTTGGAAGGGAAGCAATGTTCAGCATGGCTTGCTACCAAAAACAGCTATCACTAGAATTACACTGTAGACAACATGAAATATGGGACTAAAGATCAGAGTTGTTAGTTTTGGAGCAAAATCTGGGGGTCATCCAAATAAAAATGATAGAAAGTTTAAGGCACGAGTAAGTGGCCTTTAGAAAGAAAGGTATGATAAATAAAATTTAGAAAAGTCAAAAGAGAGATCCTTGAGTAGTATTCATATTTCTGTGTGGGAGGAGGAAAGGAAATCTGTGATGGAGATAGAGAAAGTATAGATAACAGAGAGGAAAGAGGAGGTATATAACTTGCCACACAAAGTCAAGTTTAAAGAAAGCTGAACTTGTTGGTCTGAAATGAATAGACAGCCAAATATTTCACCAGTGAAGATAGGTTTATTTGTGATCAGAAGGTAATGGAAGTTTGGGCTCTGAAATAAAGGTGAGCTACATGCAAGACCCTATCTGGCAAGGGAAAGAGAATGCTTTCATAGAAAGGAAAATAAAGTTAGGAGGTCTACAGTAAACAAAGAGTCCATGGTTTTAACTGGCCGGGCCCTTGCCAGGAAAGGAGTCTTTCCTCTTCCTGCTGTGCTCTGTTATCATTTCAAGCTGTGTGAGCTCTCCCATCTGGTCTCTCAACCCTAAGTTTCAGTTTATTAATTTGTTAGAGACTTGTAGGACAGTTTTCTATGGTGCAAAAAGATGGAGGAATATGAATACTGAATAAAGACTGTTGATGAGACATCCACAAGCACTTTTAACAATGATACCACAGTCACAGAATACTCTGACCCAGACAAAGGGAGAAGCATTTGTGCTTCAGTGGGACTTGAGCCTGTTTAAGTAGAGAATTGCTCAACTGTCATTAGGGGCCACCAGCAAACACAGGGTACTAGATATGTCTAAAGGATGTTTAGGAGACTGTTGTGTCTGAATCTTAATGGCAGCAGATGCATATATCACAAGGAAATGTGTGTTTCATTTTAGTGCACTGACTGTACTAGTCCCTATATAGAGGGCAAATTGAATGATATGCTTCCATGAGATTCTCTGACTTTCTGGATTGGATTTCTCTGACAGTTATCCTCCTCTTCATTCAATTTTTTGAATTATCAGGGTGCAGAAATCATAATCTTAAAAGGTCCCCTTTGCTATTTTCCTCTTTCTTTCCCATTCTACCATTTCTTTCTTTGTTTTATAATAAAACAGGTGAAAGCATTCCCACTGTAGCTCACAGTATGATTAAGAGAAGACTTAATGTGATTATGGCTAATCCTTTTATTTTATTTTATCTGGTCATCTTTAGGTTTCCTTTCCACCCCTCTGAATTGTTTTATTGTATATACCTGTTATGAAAACTTGACATTTATTAAAGATATATGATTATTATAATGGAAATAAAGTACCTTCCTTTTATACTATAGTGGATCCACTCCTGCATTTTAACTTAAATTTTCTCATTGTTTGAATCAAAATGCAACATCTATAGATCATAGATGATTTTCCAAATGGGTTTTTTCTCAAATTTCAATTTTTTCAAATGGGGTTTGTACGTGCATAAATTTACACCAAATTATCTATGCAACAGTAGTTATAAAATAGCTAACTAGAATAAGGGTATAGCAAATAGAGAGCAAAGCAAAGTTGTATGACTTAGAATTACATTTTTTTAAGAGTTAATTTTCTAGTCAGAAAAGCACTTCATTTCATTAACTATAATGTTTCAAAGTCTTTTTAGAGTCATTAAATCATATGCACATACAGGTATATGATTTAGTTCAGTGGGTTCATCAATGGCAATCATGAGATTAACACCTCTGCTCCAATATTAGCTTAAGTCAGTGGTTTTAATCAGAGGGTTTTTGCCCTGACAGGGACATTTGACAATGTCTAGAGACAATTTTGGCTGTTAAAACAGGGGTATGAATGGGCCATTCTTCTGGAATCTAGTGGGTAGAGATGCTATTAAACATCTTCCACAACAAAGAATTATCCAGCCCAAAATGTCAACAATCCTGAGGCTGATTGTAAAGCCCAGTTCTCTAGACAGATCCCTCATTCTTTTCACTGTAGCCAGTCTTTTCACAAATATATGGTATAAATTATTGGAACACCTGAAGATGTTAGTGCAAATATCTCCTTGTAAATCTTTCCCACTAGAGAAAGGATAGGGGTTATGGATAGGCAATTCTAGAAAATAGGGCACTTATAAGAGCTCCCATATACCAGACACACTTATTAGGTACCTTGCATATATTGTTTGACTTAATCCTCACACAGATACCTTATGAGACAGGCCTCATTTTTGTAGGCCCCATTTTTATAGGTGTTCAAAGTATGAGTCTCAGAAAAGTGAGAATAACTTCCCAAGGTCATACTGTGCATCAGAAGAATTGAAATTTGCCACACCACAGTGCTTGTTCTCCCACTAGCTGGAAAGGCCATGCAAAGTACTTACTATAGATAGTACAGCAATGGTATAATATTCCTAAAAGGAAGTCCTCTCATTTTTATTCAGTAAGAGTACCAAGACACTGAAAAAATTTTGCTTGCAAAAACTGATGCAAGAACATATCAAATTCTGTCCTGCCTTTGACAAAAAAGGAAGAGAAGCTGACAATCTTGCCTTTATAATAGAAAATTCATTGTTCAGTGAAAGTGAAGGTCTTTCCAAAACACTATTTGTTTCATCTTACTAGATGTGAACAAATTAGATAATCTCTCTAGGTCTTTTCCAGTCTTAAGATAGTATGGTCACCCAAACTTTCTTTATCCCTCCAGTCTCTGTGCTTAGGCCTGAACTTGCTATTTCATAAACAAGCAACTATTCAGGAGTAGGCACTAAAAGAAAGACAAAGAGAGAGAGACACAGAGGTGGAAAGGGGAAACATGCATGTGTCTAAGAGTGTGTTTTTAGGATACTTCAATATCAAGGTGTGGCTATATTGGACTTGTAATGAAAATAAACTGACAATGTTTTTGAAATAGCATTCAGAGGCAGTCTCCATGATAGGACCAGCTAAATTAAACGACAAAGCCCTACTATATGTCCCAGGGAACTGTACTCATTATCCTGTGATAAACTATAATGGGAAAGAATATGAAAAAAGATTGTGTGTGTGTGTGTATACATATATAAAACTGAGTCACTTTGCTGTAGAGTACAAATTGACACAGCATTGTAAATTAACTATACTTCAATAACATAAATTTTAAATAATTTTAAAAATTCCTATATCCTACCATCTTGGAGATTGATAACAAGAACAACCACAAAAGCCTAGTCGATGGAATCGTTTTTGCCATAAAGTGTGCAGATACCTGGCATTTAGCAAGGATGCCCATAATAGAAATACATCCCCATATTTAATACACACACTTTAGTTTGAAAATGTCTAAACAGCATTCTTATGGCATCTATTTCATTGAACTGATTTGAAAAACTATTTTGTGGGAGAATGGGCTTGTTCCCAACCCTGCTCAGAGCTGATGTGGGAAGGAGCTATCTGCCCTGCCTTCCTCAAGGACTTCACTCAGATATCTAAGATTAGTGATTAGTGACTGTTTTTGATGAACAGAGATATTCTATCAGATTCACTATTTTATGGCCCATACATACCCTGGTCTTAATTTTTGAAATAATTTCTACACATCATACAGCATAATTAGAAAATGCTTACATTGCAAGTCTCTCGGGCTGAAAGTGGAGTGATTGAGGTGAGAGCTATGCATATCACAGAATTTTATTTCTCCTCTCTGTAGCTCCAGAGGACAAAATAGAGATGCTGCAGTGTGGTGGTTTTTCTCTATTCCTTTACAGGGGAGCATTTGCAGAGAAGACTTAGGGGAGGGGCTAGTTTTGGCAACATGTTCTTACACTGGATATTTTAAGTCCACCAGGGATTCATAAATAAGAAGCTTTAACTCCAAGACTAGTTTTAACGAAGACGCCCTAGGAAAAAAAGCACCCTTGGATGCAGAAGACTGGTCAGGACAGAGAAAGAAATGTTCATGTAATGCTGGCATTTGGGTTCTTGAAATGACTTTTTCATCTTGCTTTCAATTCATGTTGTGATAAAGTAAAAATAAAAACAGCATTGAAATTGGAATGTAAGAGATTGCATAGAGACGGCTGTTTATATTTTAGAGTTAATCTAATCTAGAGTCAGAGAGAGGAAAAGCAACTCTTTATCACTGAAACACCCTAAAGTTAAAAAATCAAGTATTTGAGTTCAGCTTCAAACACAGGGATGAAAATATATAGATTTAAGAAATGTGGTATCTTACTGTCCTATGAAGCACTGCACTAACACTTCCTTATAGCCATAAGGTTGGCCATTTATAAGTGCAAATGCACAGCCCATTAGGATCTTGTTTAAGTCCTTTATGGTCTCCCTTTCCATTTGCATCCAGTTTTACAGTTTTAAATCCGCCATATATATCAGTGACTTGAATTTGAAATTCAATAGAACTACTTTAAATTTTATTGGAATGAGTCTTTATTAAAGGCAGAAATTAGAACTTTGGTATTCTTCATATTGACCTCTAAAATCTAGGTAAGTTTTAGTGAGAGAAAGATGGGGAAAAATGACTCATCCCAAGTATTTACAAGATGAAAAAAGATGATCACGAAATTCACTGATGTAAAATGCAGAAATGTCTTTGCATTTTGTATTAATGTCATCTCCTCCTACTTTCCAGGGCATCTCTATTGCTCTCAAGAGACCCATCTTTAACTAAGGCTACACTGTGTCTGCAGAGTAATCTACAGTAAGCTGACAGCCTATTGAGGAAATCCGGCACTGTGAATATTTATGACACCTCTGATTATTTAAAAATGTATTGACTTTTAACTTTTATTATAATCCATGAAATGCAGGCTATGTTCCTGCATATGAATGGTGTGGGCATATACATGTCCTTGTATATCATGTCACTTCAGTTAGAAACAGAAAGTTCTATCTTTATTAAGAACAGTGTAGTAGATTATTTCTTGAAGCTCACCAGTAGTAGTTTTGTGAAGTGGAAATTATCATCTAAATGACTAAAACTCCCACAGAGATGATGTAAGATATTTGTTATGCCTTTGGCAGGTTAATTATAAACATGAGGATGATAATGGTAACTCTATTTGTCAATGTAAAATACAGGTATTAAACAAATAGAGGGGATGTAATTAAAATTTGAAAAAGTAGGCAATTAATGACCAACAAATGGTTATCAAAACAGGTAAGAATTAAAGTGTTAAACCTTACAAAATTTGACCTGTAGACTGGTTTTTGAATATACACTTTCTTATACTCAGTGTTCAAAACCTGCTGAAGCAAAAACAGTCACAAACAGAATTCATAACATCAAAATGCATAATATCCGTGCAGAATACTTGGCTAATAAAGAAAATTACATGTGCAAAGGACTTGAACATAAGGAGTCAAATGATCCTTTAAAAAGTATCCCAGCACATCATCATATGTGACCATGAGGGATGCTTGAGTTGCTCGTGCTACCATAAAAAGACTAGAATATAGGCATTTGAAAGTGTTCTTTTTTCCAGATGAGACTATTCTCAAAAATCTGAATTCCCACAGATCAAATTCACATCAAAGGAAATAAAAGGTGTTTCAAAAAGCAGGGTCCTTCCAACAGCATAATCCTGTGACAAAGAATGTAGCAATTCCAGACAGCTGCACACAGTCCCAATATGCCTAATGGTCTGTCAGCTCCCAGTGCTGCAAAGCTCTCACACATTTTGACACTCAACTTTACCAAGGCCAATCCAGGCTGGCTGCCTGACCACCAGGTCTAGTCTGTGCTTTTGGGGCTAAGGGAAATGGAATCTAAAACTGCAGGGAAGGATATGTGCCTTATTTTAAAAAGTTATCTTAAACCAATTCTGTTTTTGACTAATTTGAGAACTTATCACATGATTGCCTTTGAGGCATAAAGTATTTTAACATTCTTATAAGGAGGTTGAATATTAAAGTGTTCAGTGCTTTTCTCTTTATGGCTATAAGTGCATAAAGGCATAATTCTCCATGGTTTGAAACAGATGTGCATTTTGCAGTGATAATGGTCAGTCTTTGCTAAGATAGAGGATGTTGTCTGAAACACTGATGAATCACCTAATTGAATCTTTGATATATTGTGGAATAGGTTGTGGAATGTAGGTGAGGGAGAAAAGAAACCAAATAGTATGAATCTAGATACTGAAAATGATATCTACATTTTAAAAAAAGAAGCATTATGTATTTGATTACCATTAGAAAATCAAGAAAAACTTAATGTGAAGGTACTTGTTAAAATAGGTAAATTTGACAGAAATGTTTGGTTGTTTTATCTACGTTACCCAGGGAATTGATGAAAGTGTGCCAATTTCCATAGTAATCTATATCTATCCTAAGTTCAGACAAGCACTGGAATATATAAGGCCCATATCAATGCCACTAAGCCCTGGAAAAGCATGAGTGAACTATTCTAATAATTTAGACCCCTTCTTTCTCCAAATTCTTTGCAGAAAACAATAGGGATTATTAACTAATATATTTTGTTATAATGTGCTAATGATAAAATGTATATTTAAATATATACGTATATTTGTTGTTGTTTAGTCGCTAATTCAGGTCTGATTCTTTGCAACCCCATGGACTGACTGCAGTGCGCCAGGTTTTCCTGTCCTTCATCATCTCCAGGAGTTTGCTCAAATTCATGTCCTTTGTCAGTGATGCTATCTAACCATCTCATCCTCTACTGCACCCTTCCCCTTTTGCCTTCAATCTTTCCCAGCATCAGGGTCTTTTCCAGTGAGTCAGCTGGCTCTTCACATCAGGTGGCCAAAGTACTGGAGTTTCAGCGTCACGTATATTTATACATACACGCATACGTACATGTATGTAATCATGCCTGCCTAAAGGACTAGCAATTGCACCTGACCCTTAGAGGATATGGCAATCTTCTCACTTCTAGATAAGGTGAGTTTCCGTAAAATAGTATTTCCTGCAGTTGGGAAGGGGCCTTTTAGGATTAGAGCTGTAACTCCTCATTCCACTTTCCCTTTTCTGGTTGCAAACTGACTTTCTGGTTTTGGTACTAAGTATGTTCTCAATTATTTTACATCCATGCCTCATTGAAAATGCCAATTTAAAGGATAAGTGTTTGGAGTACGAGAACCATGTTTTACTCTGAGAATTTGTGCAACTTTATACTATGCATTAATGATCACTTAATATTTTTGGATAAAGTGATCAACATATATTGAATATTAATGAGTCCTACTAAGAAGCAGATACTATGCTAGAAACTGGAAATAGATGGGTGAACAGATAAATTCCCAGCTTTTATATTATTGGGTGGGGAAAGACAAATAATAAACCAGTAATGTTCTGATAAGTGACATGGTTGAACTAAGATTGATTTGTCTAATTTGTGGCATTCTTCTTACTTGCATTTTGATCTTGTCCCTATAACTAGATTTTTAAGCAGAAACACATTTGCTTTTTTTTTCTTTCTTTTCTTTAAATGTAACATTAATCATGGCTTATAATTTTGCTTTAGATTAAGGAGGAAATAAGCAAATTTGGTCTTTCTGATGCTTCAGAGAAGTTATAAAAATACAAAAAAGAAAAATGACCATGTTGTTAAGGTTAGTAAAGTTATATGAACTATGTTTTTAAAAAAATGCTTGGTTCAAGGCTTGGACGAAGGTTCATGGCAGGTCTTATTTTATTTGAACAAGTTTGCTGCCTCTAATCATACCCCTACAGTACTTGATGCATACCAATAAAATATATTTAAAGATCTTTCTCACTGTTCCCTAGGCAAACAGTACTATATATCTCTTTCTAGAGCTCTGGAAAACTGCTTTTTTTTTTTTTTTTGTCTTAGAATGCACAGTCAGCTTCAATTTGCTTCAGAAAGATGCTAGATTTTACATTCAAATTGGTATCTCCCATTAAGCTTGAAAGTTCTTATAAATTCTAAAATGATAATATCATTTTCCTGATTAAAATCCACTAATGGATCCTCACAACTTCCTGCTCCTCTAGTTTCATGCTGTCCCCTTCTCACACTCCTTCCCTTTGTTAGAACCACCCTGGCCTGCTTTCTGCTTCTTGAACAGGCTAAATTTTTTCCTACTTTAGTGTATGTGCACGTGGTACTTTTAGGTCTCAGTGTAAATGTCACCCATCTGTAAAGTTGTGTATCCACTCTCACCCAGTATCAAATTGGGATATTTTAATTTCCTATTAATGTTTACCAGCATAATCTTTTGGAATTAACAGATACATACTTTTATATATAAAATAAACAACAAGGTCCTACTGTATAGTACAGGGAATTATTTTCAGTATCTTATAATAAACTATAATGGAAAAGAACCTGAAAAATATATATATATATGTAACTGGATCACTTTGCTGTACACCTGAAATTACAAACAAAATATGACGCTATTTTTTCTTTTTTAAAATATTGCAGTATAGTTGATTTAAAATGTCATGTTAATTTCAGGTGTACAGCAAAGTGATCCAGTTACATATCTATTTTTTCAGATTCTTTTCCATTGTAGTTTATTATAAGATACTGAAAATAGTTCCCTGTGCTATACAGTAGGACCTTGTTGTTTATCTATTTTATATATAGAAGTTTGTATCTGTTAATTCCAAACTATTAATTTATCCCTCCCTCCTTTCTCCTTTGGTAACCATAAGTTTGTTTTCTCTGTAAGTCTATTTTTCAACAAATGTTTCTTGAATGAATCCAAGAATGAACAAGTTTGCTTGTTGCTTTGGATCAGTGTATTGCTATACCACCAAATATCATCTGTCTTTGTCCCCAAAATGATAAACCTTCACAGTTGGTTTTTCACTTTCAATTTCTTGAAAATCTGCCATGAGAAATCAACTCCAGGAGCCCACAAATCTGTAAACTTCCTTTCAAACACAGATTCATACTGTGAAACATACTTTAAGATAGATTGTTCATTGCCCTGCAACCAAGATATCTTTATGAATATAGCTATACCAATTTAGATAGTCTCCTGACTGATTTCCCTATGAAAATTATATTTTCAGCATTGCATTTGCTTATTGTTTGGTTGTCTCAGTAGCATTAATTCAGTATTGAATCATATGTTGAGGATCTTAGTAGATCTTTGACTCAAAGATTAATAAGTACTCTTTTCTCTTGAAGACCTCACAGTCTAGTGTAATGGAGATTAGTGCAAAATAATGTTTCAGTACTACAGTAGCATGGGTAATCTTGCACTTTCTTAACTAGGACCCTCAAATAATTTTAATTATTTTAGATACTAGTGTGAAACTATTTACTCTGGAGAGTCTGCCTATTATTTAAAATTTACCTCTGCTCCTTGTCATCAGTGAACCTTGGGCGAATTGCTGAACTTTCATTTGTTATATTTTCCTCATCTGTAAAATTGGGGATAATAACAGTACCTATCTCATAGATAATTTAATGAGATAATTCATGCAAAACACTTAAATTAGCACAGAGCCTAACACATATGTTCTCAGTAAGTGATGATGATTACTATTTTAGAGTTCTGTCATCCAGACAGTCTGATTCATTTGACTGGGAAAAAAAAAATTCCATCTAAACACCTGATATAGTCTGCATTGATTACAATCATCATGTTTTTGTTTATTCCATTTTCCTTAGCATCTTTAATATCATAATTCATCAAGTAGGAAGGGACATTGAAGTGATATTCATATATCAACTTTTTCTAATTTTTTCTCATTTTTTGTTTCCAAGTTGTTTACCTTGATGGAATTAAATTCAACTGTGTCTGGAAGACAGTTTAGCAGTGTTACAAGATAAATTAGCATCGTGAAGTTGTCTAATCTAATTCTGAAATTTTTTTTCGACATGAGTTTGAACTGGGAGAGTCGGCTTACACATGTATTTTGTTTTCACTAAATGCATACTACAGTACTACACAGGCCATGGTTGGTTGACTCTCTTAATGTGGAATCTCTGATGTGGTGAGTCAACTGTATTTAGAGATTTTTTACTACACAAAGAGTTGGTGCCCCTAATCCCACCTTGTTCAAGGGTCAACTGTACTTGTCAACCATGTAGTTTGCAAATGGTCTGTGGGGCAGAGATCTGGAGTCTTGGAACAATAATGGTGGGCTTTTTGGTTTGTTTGCATTAATATTTTAAATACTTAGTATTTTAGGAAGTTAAAAAGTAGAGAAAGGAAATTTCAGAGTCTGATACAGAATCGTGTTAAATATGTTCTAAGGATTTGTAAATATAGCCATTTATAAAATTCTTCCTTTTTATTTAGCTTAGAGTTGGAAAGTTTGGGGCAGAAATCTAAAATCTAGAAAAAGAACGAACTGGGAGGAAGGAATGTCACTTATAGCAATACTTTACTAAGACAATGTGAGGGAATTTGGTATATTTTGACATAAGATCATTTTTACCATTTACCTGTAGTAATAAAAAGTCACAAATGGATTATTTGACCAAATATCACATTTCCTCAAGCATTATGATCAAAAAAATGTTTTACTTTATATACTTTTTATTTTAAGTTTACTTTTTAAATGAAGCATAATTGCCTTACAGAATTGTGTTGGTTTCTGCCAAACATCAACATGAATCAGTCATAGGTGTACATATGTCCTCTCTCTTGAACCTACCTCCCCATCCCATCCCTCTATGTTGTTACAGAATGTATGCCATGTTTAAATTATTGGCTGAGAGGAAATGAAGAAGCAAAGATCAGTTAAAGAAATACAATAGACAAAAATCTCACAGTTTACTTGGTGATGTGTGAGGGACTAAAGAAAAATATTTATTGACCAGCTTACATGCTCATCTCATTTAATTCTTAAAATTTTATCAGCTAAGCATAACTATACCTATTTGACACATGCTGAAATTGAGGCTCAGAGAGGTTAAAGAGCTTAACCAAAGTCACATAAGTAGTTGAATGGTAGAATCTGAATTCCAACTCATATCTGTCTCAATCTAAGTATGGTATTCTTTTCACTATGTAGTAGGTGCCTTCATGGCAGAGACTATGAAAACAAAAAATTAATATGATGCAGAACAAAATATATTATAAGAGCCTTTAAAATGTTTAAAGTTCAATCCTCCTGTGAGGATCCAGAGTGAGGGCAAGATAAAAAGATAGTGAGTATATTTTGGGCCTCTTATTAATTACCCAATTTATTGTATACTCCTGGAGGAAGGCATGGCAACACATTCCAGTATTCTTGCCTGGAGAATCCCCATGGGCAGAGGAGCCTGGTAGGCTCTGGTTCATGGGGTCCCATGACTAAAACAACTTAGCATGCACACATGCACTATGCTAAACACAAAATGCAACTCCAATGTGCTATTCTCTGGACTTCCCTGGTGCCTTAGTAGCAAAGAAGTACCTGCCAATGCAGGAGATGTGGACTCAAATCCTGGGTTGAGAAGATCCCTTGAAGGAGGAAATGGAAACCCACTCCAGTTTTCTTGCCTGGGAAATGCCATGGACAGAGGAGCCTGTGGGCTACAGTCCATAGGGTCACAAAGAGTCAGATATGACTTAGTGACTAAACAACAAGATTTTAATATTATGTATTTAGTTTGGAGTTAATTAAAAGCATTTTGATGCAGTGGCATTTCCTGTGTGTGTGTGTGTGTGTGTGTGTTAAGCTTTATTAAAAGCAAAAAGAATGCAGTTTGAAGAGAATGGGTAACTGAGATTATATATTTTTTTCCATGAAAATATACCAAGAAAGCCAGTTTTCTCACCTTGAAGATTATTGACTTCTGGGTGTGATCAGGGAGGGAAAATACTAGATGTAGGGAAGAATCAGCTGAGAATATTTTGAAGTGACTTATTGAAAGTATTTATTTATTCTGGAAATAAGAAACCAGGAAAAGAAAAATGACCATCTTGTCTCAAGAACATAAAAAGATTATCTGTGTTTACCCTAAGCAAAGAAGACAATCATGAGTGGCGCATAGACTCCTTTTGGAAACTAATGATAGAGACTTCTATATGACAAATAATACACAAGTGGCTTTTTATTTTTCAAAATACAAATTAATGAACTTCACTAGAATTAAGGATATTGATTGTTTAACATTCTTAAATGGTTGGCTAATCTCCGTGTACCACATACTTGGAACCGTAGCCCTGTTCTTTCTGACACATCACTCAATCAGTATAATTTATAGGACAAGAGCAGCAAACAGCAGCTGCTATAGTTTTGAGAGGTGGATATTT
Source organism: Muntiacus reevesi (assembly GCF_963930625.1). NCBI lineage: Eukaryota > Metazoa > Chordata > Mammalia > Artiodactyla > Cervidae > Muntiacus > Muntiacus reevesi. The sequence continues at coordinate 84,782,260 of NC_089271.1, read as the reverse complement.
CACATGGAAATGCTTAAGTGCAGGTGATTTTAAAAATTTTATCTCAAATATGATTTGTGTTGGGGCGTCCCTGGTGGCTCAGTGGTAAAGAATCTGCCTGCAGTGCAGCAGACCGGGGTTTGATCCCTGGGTCGGAAAGATCCCCTGGAGAAGGAAATGACAACCCACCCCAGTATTCTTGCCTGGAAAATTTTATGGACAGAGGAGCCTGGTGGGTTACAATCCCTGGGGTCGCAAGGAGTCGGACATGATTTAGCAACTCAACAACAATGATTTGTGCTGAAACTTGCAAACCTCATTAAACAAAATCAAAATATTCAAGTCTTTCACTTCAGAACATTTGAGGAACAGTAGAATTCCTACCTATTCTTTTCTTAGCTAAATGCATTTTAATTTTCTTTCTAATGGAAAATAGAACCCTCTCCTGTAACTTTTGCATTTGGATTCCTTGTCAATTCAAGAATATATGTAAAGAGAAGACTATTTTCATAACAACACTCCTCCTCCCCCAGCAGTCTTTTCATTATTGTAGAGTTTCTAATGTGATTCTAATAATATTTTCCAGAAGCAAAACTGAATCAGGAAATGCAAATTTCCAGAATTTCATTAGGGAAACAACATTATTTCATTTGTTTTTCAGAAATCTTTTGATGTACAAGATAGCATATTTGATACTGATAATAATTTTACTATGATGATCTCTCTACTAATAGAACATGTTGCATTAATAAAATTTCATGGGTATTATATTCAATGAGAATTATTAGTGAAGAACTACTCTGAGGTATTGAATTATTATATAATAATTTATCTTTTAGAAAGTGAGTATAATGTTGACTGTGATTATATATTTCAAATTTATTAATGATCACTATTATTTTTTGAAAATATATTATGTTAAATTCTCAAGCATTTTAAATTCACATTTAATACTAACATAAAATCATTATTATACATTTTACAATTATATGTATTTTCCACATAGCTACAATTATACTATCCTTATTGCTTATTTTCTTCTTCACTCTTAATATTGTTCAGTGTTTCTACAGTTTTTAAAAATTATTAGAATTTTAATGCAGACTTAGCAGCTTGCATTGCTGATATGCCATGATTTATTAAGTTGTTTTCCTAGTCAAGTAGGTTGCATCATAATTTTTACTGACTTAAATAATACTGTAGACCAGGAGTCCCCAAATTTTTGGGCACCAGGGACGAGTTTTGTGGAAGATAATTTTTCCATGAACAGAGGGGTGGATGGTTTGGGGATGATTCAAGCGTTTTACATTTTTTGTGCACTTTAATATTATTACATCAGCTCCACCTTAGATCATCAGGCATTAGATCCCAGAGGTTGGGGACCCTTGCTATAGAAAATTTTGTTGTTTATTTCTTGCTTTTAAGATTTTTTTCTCTTTTTTTTGAGAAGAAGCAGAAGTAACTTTATGTATTTCATCTGTAGGACATTATATTTAAATAGGTGGAAAACCTATAAAACTTGTAATTAGCAAAATGGCAGACAATACCATCCAACAGTTTTAATTTTACAGAATGTGTCTCACTTTACCAGTCCTCTTACTTTTACCCTTCCTTGCAAGTATCTGAAGTGATAGAGGACACCATCTCATATAAATGCCTCATATTTGATACGTTCAAAATTTATTTTTGTTTTTTTAAAAGTAGAGTTCATGCGTAAACATAGTACATAGTACAGACTTCCATGACAGCAATTGGTCTGCATCAGTTTAACTCCCCACAAAGAATTGATCAGTAGGGGTGATTCCTCACCAATTTAATTCCTTTGCATTCTGAAACGAATGAACTTGATATCTTTTTGTCACCTCCTCTCTCAGCCTCCAAAGTCTTTTCCACTTCTTATAAACCATAATCATATTCTGGTGTGTGTACTTCAAAAAATAAACCACCATCATCTAGGTCATCTTTACTTATTCTACCCACAGGTAATTCTTGGAGATGTCATCGTACATAAGGAACTTGACTTTCTTCTTTCTCTTTTTCATCTGTGTCATCAATTTAGTCAACTCTCCCTGTTCTTGTTTTGGACACACTGGGCTCAAATTTCAAGTCTTTTGAGGCCTTCTTCATTAGGAATTCCAATTTGGTTCATTTGTAAGTAAAATGAGATCCCAAGGAAGGATATTCATATCAATTTTCCCTCCTGAGATAAATTTCTTGAACAAGCTGTTGCTTTGGGGTAAAAAGAAACCCAGTGTTGCAACCTTTCAGCAGTGCCAAGAACTCTGCTCAGGGTCCCTTAACACTGTGGGTAGGTGCCCACAGGACTATCAAGATGCCACCTCCTTACTGCCATCTACATGCCAGCTACATGCCATCTAGATGCCACCTTTTCTAGGGCCAGGATGCTGGAGGCATCTGTAGCAGTGTGGAGCAGTATTCAGACAAGGCAAACACAAGCCACGGAGTGGATAAAGCATAGCAGAAAAATTATTTCTTGAGAATAAAGTCCTAAGAGTGGGAATACTAAGTCAATTTTAACATAATCATGGCCCTTGCTTCTAAGGTGTTACTACATACATTAGTCAACAGAAGTAAGTTGCTACATCAATTTCATTTCATTCTTGTCAAAATCAGGCATTTTTTAAATTACTTTTCTAGCTGTTTCTATTTTAGTTTTTGTAGTTCGCTTTATGTAAATTTACTGAGCTTTTATACGGATTTAGAAAAGGCCAAGGAACCAAAGATCAATTGCCAACATCTGTTGAATCATAGAGAGAGCAAGGGAATTCCAGAAAAACATCTACTTCTGCTTCATTGACTACACTAAAGCCTTTGTGTGGATCACAACAAACTGGAAAGTTCTTAAACAGATGGGAATACCAGACCACCTTACCTGCCTCTTGAGAAACCTGTATGCAAGCCAAAAAACAACAGTTAGAACCCGACATGAAACAATGAACTGGTTCAAAATTGAGAAAGGAGTTTACCACCCTGATTATTTAATTTCCATGCAGATTATATCATGTGAAATGCTGGGCTGGATGAAGCACAAGGTGGAATCAAGATTGCTGGGAGAAATATCAATAACCTCAGATATGCAGATGATACCACTCTAATGGCAGAAAGTGAAGAGGAGCTAAAGAACCTCTTGAGGAGGGTGAAGGAGGAGAGTGAAAAAACTGGCTTAAAACTCAACATTCAAAAACTAAGCTTATGGCATCCAGTCCCATCAATTCATGGCAAATTGATGGAGAAAAAGTGGAAACAATGGCAGATTTTATTTTATTTTCTTGGGCTCCAAAATCACTGTGGATGGTGACTACAGTCACAAAATTAAAAGATCTTGTTCCTTGGAAGGAAAGCTACAACAAAACTAGACAGCATATTAGAAAGCAAAGACATTACTTTGCTGACAAAGGACTGTATAGTCAAAGCTATGATTTTTCCAGTGGTCATGTACAGATATGAGAATTGGACAACCATAAAGAAATCTGAGCACTGAAGAATTGATGCCTTGGAACTGTGGTGCTGGGAAAGACTTTTAAAAGTCCCTTGGACTGCAAAGAGATCAAACCAGTCAAACCTAAAGGAAATCAACCCTGAATATTCATTGGAAGGACTGATGCTGAAGCGGAAGCTCCAATATTTTGGCCACCTGATGCAGAGTGGACTCGTTGGAAAAGACCCTGATGCTAGGAAAGATTGAGGGCAGAAAGAGAAGGGGGACAAAGGATGATATGGTTGGATGGCATCATCTACTCAATAAATATGAGTTTGAGCAAACTCCAGGAGATAGTGAAGGACAGGGAAGCCTGGTGTGCTGTATGCAGTCTATGGGGTCGCAAAGAGTTGGACATGACTTAGCACCTGAACAACAACAACAACAAACACAATATTGTTTTATTAGAAATATTCAATGTCCTCTATAAGAAAGATGAACAGGAGTGGAAAAAGACTTGTTTAAGGAAGATTATGAGTGTTCCCAACTAAGTAAAACTTGAGGATTGACAGAAAAGGCTGGATTTGAAATGTTTGTCATGTAGAATCAGAAAGATCTTGTGATCAATTGGTTTGGGAGTAGAAGCAGATTTTATACAAGTTTCTGGCTTGGAAGCCTGAGTGAATAGGGATACCATTAACTTGAGAACAGTAATAGAATAGACAGGAGATGTATGACTCCAAATATGATGGAGCAATTTGTAGCAGACTAATATTCCTGCTTTGAAAAAAAATAGACAACTGAATACAATACCAAATCATCTGTTTAAAAACATCAGAGAGCATCTAAGGCAACTTGAGATGAGAAAAGGAACCTCGGAGAGGGAAGTATACATTCTTAGTCACTTTTTTCCTCTGGGCATTTTTCAAATTTTGATGTAAAGAAAAGGCTGAGAATTAGAACAGAGGGATATACCTAAGTGGTAGAGAAGGTAAATGAACTTTCAGGTAATCTTATTGAACTGGAGAGAGTAAGATTTTAGAGTTCAAGGATGCCAAGTCAGCCAGAACTTGAGGGGTTCAGAATCCAGAGAGAAGGGTAAGAAGAGAAAGGTGAGTCTGACTGTCTAGAATTTCCCTTTGAGGTGTTCATTAAATTCTTAAGCTATGTATGCATAGTCAGAGGCTAAAAAACTAAACAGAAAACCTCTGAAAAGCAGAGTAAAGTTTTTGGTATTCTTACTGAACTGAAAGTGAAAGTCACTCAATCGTGTCCGGCTTTTGCGACCCCAAGGACTATACAGCCCATGGAATTCTCCAAGCCAGAATACTGGAGTGGAGAGCCTTTTCCTTCTCCAGGGGATCTTTCCAACCAAGGGAATGAACCCAGGTCTCCTGCATTGCAAGCAAAGTGTTTACCAGCTGAGCCACAAGGGAAGCCCAAGAATATTGGAGTGTGTAGCTTATCCCTTTTCCAGCAGATCTTCCCAACACAGATATCAAACTGGAGTTTCCTGCATTGCAGGCAGATTCTTTAATAACTGAGCTATCAGGGAATCCCACTGAACTGAAGTGACCAAAAGTAATTCAGAACTTAAGGAGGAAAGACCTTAGTAAACACTCCAGACTTTCCCTTGGGACCTCTGGAGGATTATTTCTTGGGAATGAAAGTAAAACTCAGGTTGTTGTTGTGTTGTGCGCAGCCATGTCTTACTCTTTGTGATCCCATGGACTGTAACCCACCAGTTTCCTCTGACCATGGAATTTTCCAGGCAAGAATACTGGAGTGGGTATCCACTTCCTACTCCAGGGGATCTTCCTGACCCAGGGATTGAACCAGCATCCCTTGTGTCTCTGGCATTGGCAGGTGAATTCTTTACCACTGTGCCACGTGGGAAACCCCTTCTAAACTTATAAAAACTGTCACCCCAATATCAAGGTGGCTTGATACCTAATTTGATTAATATTTTCCTTTCAGTCCAGTTCAGTTACTCAGCTCTTTTCCGACTGTTTGCAAACCCATGGACTGAAGCACCCCAGGCCTCCCTGTCAATCTCCACCACCCGGAGTTTACTCAAACTCATGTCCATTGAGTCAGTGATGCCATCCAACCATCTTATCCTCTGTCGACCCCTTCTCCATCTGCCCTCAATCTTTCCCACCATCAGGGTCTTTTCCAATGAGTCAGTTCTTTGCATCAAGTGACTAAAGTATTAGAGTTTCAGCTTCAGCATCAGTCTTTCCAATGAATATTCAGGACTGACTTCATTTAGGATGGAATGGTTGGATCTCTGAACAGTCCAAGGGACTCTCAAGAGTCTTCTCCAACACCACAGTTCAAAAGCATCAATTCTTTGGTAATCCACTTTCTTTATAGTCCAACTCTCACATCCATACATGACTACTGGAAAAACCATAGCTTTGACTAGACGGATCTTTGCTAGCAAAGTAATGTCTCTACTTTTTAATATGCTGTCTAGATCGGTCATAACTTTTCTTCCAAGGAGTAAGTGTCTTTTAATTTCATGGCTGCAATCACCATCTGTAGTGATTTTGGAGCCCAAGAAAATAAAGTCTGTCACTTTTTCACTGTTTCCCCCTCTATTTGCCATGAAGTGATGGGACTGGATGGCATGATCATAGTTTTCTGAATGTTGAGCTTTAAGCCAACTTTTTCACTCTCCTCTTTCACTTTCATCAACAGGCTCTTTAGTTCTTCTTCGCTTTCTGCCATAAGTGTGGTGTCATCTGCATATCTGAGGTTATTGATATTTCTCCCGGCAAACTTGATTTCAGTTTGTGCTTCTTCTAGCCCAGCGTTTCTCATGATGTACTCTGCATAGAAGTTAAATAAGCAGAGTGACAATATACAGCCTTGATGTTCTCCTTTTCTTATTTGGAACCAGTCTGTTGTTCCATGTCCAGTTCCAACTGTTGATTCCTGACCTGCATACAGGTTTCTCAAGAGGCAGGTCAGGTGGTCAGGTATTCCCATCTCTTTAAGAATTTTCCACAGTTTATTGTGGTCCACATAGTCAAAGGCTTTGGCGTAGTCAATAAAGCAGAAATAGATGTTTTTCTGGAACTCTCTTGCTTTTTAGATGATCCAGCAGATGTTGGCGATTTGATCTCTGGTTCCTCTGCCTTTTCTAAAACCAGCTTGAACATCTGGATGTTCACGGTTCACATATTGTTGAAGCCTAGCTTGAAGAATTTTGAGCATTAATTTACTAGTGTGTGAGATGAGTGCAACTGCGCAGTAGTTTGAGTATTCTTTTGCATTGCTTTTCTTTGGGATTGGAATGAAAACTGACATTTTCCAGTTCTGTGGCCACTGCTGAGTTTTCCAGATTTGCTGGCATATTGAGTGCAACACTTTCACAGCATCATCTTTTAGGATTTGATATAGCTCAACTGGAACTCCATCACCTCCACTAGCTTTGTTCGTAGTGATGCTTCCTAAGGCCCACTTGACTTCACATTCCAGGATGTCTGACTCTAGGTGAGTGATCACACCGTTGTGATTATCTGGGTGGTGAAGATCTTTTCTGTGCAGTTCTTCTATGTATTCTTTCCACCTCTTCTTAATATCCTCTGCTTCAGTTAGGTCCATACCATTTCTGTCCTTTTTTGTGCTCATCTTTGTATGAATTGTTCCCTTGGTATCTCTAATTTTTTTAAAGAGATCTTTAGTCTTTCTGATTCTATTGCTTTCCTCTATTTCATTGCACTGATCACTGAGGAAAGCTTTATCTCTCCTTGCTATTTTGACTTGCCTCCACTTTGTCTGCCTAGCAATATATAATATAAATTTTCTCTGAAAAAATAAAACAGGATCCAGAGTCTCTGTATTTTTTCATTTACAATATCTGGCATTTGACCCAAAATTGCTAAATACATGCCAAGATATAGAATGGAGAGGAAAAACTAGAAATGAATTCATTAATGTCCTCATTTTGGAAGCTATCAGACATGGACATGGAAATAATTGTGCTTAATATGTTTCAGAGTATAGATAAAAAGATGGAAACTTTTATCAGAGAAAAGGTATCATTAAAAGAATAAAATGGTAATTATAGATCTAAACATTATTAAATAACTAAAAGGATAAGGTTAATAGCAGATTGGATTTGACACAACATAGAATTAATGAAATAGAGGATATCATACGAAATACACAGAATGAAACACAGAGCAAAAGGTGAAACATAGAAATGAGTATAAGAGATTTATGGGGCATGGTAAAATACATAATATACTTGCAGTTGGAAATCTATTGTAGAAGGGAAAGAGAGAACAGGTCAGAAGTAATATTTGAAGAAATAATGGCTAAGAATTTTCCAAAATCAACAGAAGTTATCACCACACAGATTCAATAAACATTACAAAACCCCAAGCAGAGAGAGTAGAAAGAAAACCACATGTAGGCATGTACTGTAATGAAACTGCTAAGAAATAAAAGCAAAGATAAAAACGTCAAAATATCCAGGAAAATTATCTTTAAAATAAAAAACCTTAATCCTGACAAGTGGCTTAAAATAAGGAAGCCAGATTACAGGAAAATGACATAATTAAATTGTTCAAAAGAAAATAATGGCCATGCTAGAATCCTATATTTAGCAAATATGTCCTTAAAATATGAGGAAAAATACATGTTTAGACAAACAATAAGATTGTTTATTATCAAATGACTCTCACTAAAAGAAATATCAGGGATTTTTTTCAGGTCAAATGAAAATTACCCCAGATAAAAAATACAATGCAGTTAAAAAAAGAAGAGTAACAGAAAGTATAAGTGGATAGATAATTATCAGTGAATTTTAACTGTAGAGAACAGTAAGAATAATGTCTTTTTGAAAAAAGAATTCAACACACTGGAAGGGAATTGAAATCTGCTACTCAGGGGTAAGCAGGAACTGTGCATGGTGATTTGATAAAAAGAGCTGTGAACTTAGTAAGGTATGGGATTTGTCACTCGAAGCCCTCCCATTTTACCCCATGTCAAAGCAGCACATAATATTGGTCTTTTGATTTAGGCCACATACTACAATTCACCTCTGAATACCTTCTTATCAATTTAAACTTTGTTGATGACTAAAACTTTGAGGAGTAGGACGAAGAAATTAAGTAGGCACTTGACCAGGAGAGAGAGGGTTACAATGTAGGCTGGTCATCAAAAAATGAATTTCATGGTCAATGAAAGCAATTGAGGGCCATGTGTGGCATTGGTGTAGGCAGCTGTAAATTTAGACTAATCAATGCCTGTGGCAATAGTGACACCCAGCAGGAAAATATAGTCATTATTTTATAATAACTTTAAATGGAGTACAATCTATAAAATATCAGTATGTTGTACACCTGAAACTTATATAGTATTGTAAATCAACTATAATAAAAAATTGAAAATAAAATAAATAGTAATAATGACAACCAGTTAGGGGTTTATTTGCAACTTTGTAACTTAAACATGAGTGCTTTGAGGAGTTCATTATATCAACTCCTGGGTCCTACATGAGAAGCAGAAGTTCCACTGAACCCCTTCTTCAAGAGCACAGTACTGTGTGCTCTGAGAATTGAAATGAGTGCCTTGGTCATTTTGAGTAATCACTGTAACTTCATAGCGAATAAGGAGTATCCTGGTGAGATTTTGTATTGTGGCCTTATTATTTATAGAAGCATCTATTAGCTTGATTTATATTTTGGGTATCTGTGAGGCAAGAAATTTCTGGAGTTATCGAGTCCAAACTAGATATATCAATTTCTCAGAAGGTCATAATGAACTACCACACACTGGATGCCTTAAAACAACAGAAATATATTCTTCTACATAGAAGCCTGAAATCAAAGCTGGGCTATGCTCTATCTGAAACCTCCAGGGGAACAATTGTTCCTTACCCCTTCCTACTATGGTGGTCCCAGGTTTCCCTTGGCTTGTGGCAACATATCTCCAATCTGCCTATATCTTCACACTGCATTTTATTTGGGTCTTTTTGTCCTCACATGGCTGTCTTCTTGTAAGGATACCAGTTATATTGGATTAGAAGTCCACCCTATTCCATCAGGGCATTATCTTAACCAATCATATCTATGATGATTCTATTTCCAAATAAAGTCACATTCTGACATACTAGGAGTTAGGATATCAACATAGGTTTTCTAGGGGATACAATGCATAACAGTTGACAATGTTAGGCAATGGCCCAAAGGTTTTCAGCGTACAGTTCAGTTCAGTTCAGTCCAGTCACTCAGTCGTGTCCAACTCTTTGCAACCCCATGGACTGCAGCTCAACAGGCTTCCCTGTCCATCACCAACGCCCGGAGCTTGCTCAAACTTATGTTCGTTGAGTAGGTGATGCCATCCAACCATCTCATCCTTTGTCATCCCCTTCACCTCCTGCCCAATCCTATTCAGTATACAGATGGGTCTTATTGACAAGGGCAACCTTAGAGGAAATGGAGTAGCCATCATGGTCGACAAAAGAGTCCGAAATGTAGTACTTGGATGCAATCTCATAAACAAAAGAATGATCTTTGTTCGTTTCCAAGGCAAACCATTCAATATCACGGTAATCCAAGCTTATACTCCAACCAGTAATGCTGAAGAAACTGAAGTTGAACGGTTCTATGAAGACTTACAAGACCTTTTAGAACTAACGACCAAAAAAGATGTCCTTTTCATTATAGGTGACTGGAATGCAAAAGTAGGAAGTCAAGAAACACTTGGAGTAACAGGCAAATTTGGCCTTGGAGTACAGAATGAAGCAGGACAAAGACTAATAGAGTTCTGCCAAGAGAACACACTGGTCATAGCAAACACCCTCTTCCAACAGCACAAGAGAAGACTCTACACATGTATATCACCAGATGGTCAACACTGAAATCAGATTGATTATATTCTTTGCAGCCAAAGATGGAGAAGTTCTATACAGTCAGTAAAGACAAGACTGAGAGCTGACTGTGGTATACAGATGAGGAACATCTTATTGCCAAATTCAGACTTAAACTGAAGAAAGTAGGGATAACCACTAGACCATTCAGGTATGACTTAAATCAAATCCCTTATAACTATACAGTGGAAGTGAGAAGTAGATTTAAGGGACTAGATCTGATAGACAGAGAGCCTGATGAACTATGGACGGAGGTTTGTGACACTGTACAGGAGACAGGGATCAAGACCATCCCCATGGAAAAGAAATGTAAAAAGACAAAATGCTTGTCTGAGGAGGCCTTACAAATAGCTGCAAAACTAAGAGAAGTGAAAAGCAAAGAAGAAAAGGAAAGATATTCCCATCTGAATGCAGAGTTCCAAAGAATAGCCAGGAGAGATAAGAAAGCCTTCCTCAGTGATCAATGCAAAGAAATAGAGGAAAACAACAGAATGGGAAAGACTAGAGATCTCTTCAAGAAAATTAGAGATGCCAAGGGAATATTTCATGCAAAGATGGGCTCCATAAAGGACAGAAATTGTATGGACCTAACAGAAGCAGAAGATATTAAGAAGAGGTGGCAAGAATACACAGAAGAACTGTACAAAAAAGATCATCATCACCCAGATAACCACACTGGTGTGATCCCTCACCTAGAGCCAGACATCCTGGAATGTGAAGTCAATTGGACCCTAGAAAGCATCACTACGAACAAAGCTAGTGGAGGTGATGGAATTCCAGTTGAGCTATTTCAAATCCTGAAAGATGATGCTGTGAAAGTGCTGCACTCAATATGCCAGCAAATTTGGAAAACTCAGCAGTGGCCAAAGGACTGGAAAAGGTCAGTTTTCATTCCAACTCCTAAAAAAGGCAATCGCAAAGATTGCTCAAACTACTGCACAATTGCACTCATCTCACAAGCTTGTAAGGCAATGCTCAAAATTCTCCAAGCCAGGCCTCAGCAATATGTGAACCAAGTACTTCCAGATGTTCAAGCTGGTTTTAAAAAAGGCAGAGAAACCAGAGATCAAATAGCCAATATCCGCTGGATCATCAAAAAAGCAAGAGAGTTCCAGAAAAACATCTATTTCTGCTTTATTGACTACGCCAAAGCCTTCGACTGTGTGGATCACAATAAACTGTGGAAAATTCTGAAGGAGATGGGGATACCAGACCACCTGACCTGCCTCTTGAGAAACCTGTATGCAGGTCAGGAAGTAACACTTAGAACTGGACACGGAACAACAAATTGATTCCAAATAGGAAAAGGAGTATGTCAAGGCTGCATATTGTCACCCTGCTTACTTAACTTATATGAAGAATACATCATGAGAAACGTTGGGCTGGAAGAAGCACAAGCTGGAATCAAGACTGCCGAGAGCAATATCAATAACTTCAGATATGCAGATGACACCACCCTTATGGCAGAGAGTGAAGAGGAACTAAAAAGCCTCTTGATGAAAGTGAAAGAGGAGAGTGAAAAAGTTGGCTTAAAACTCAACATTCAGAAAACTAAGATCATGGCATCTGGTCCCATCACCTCATGGGAAATAGATGGGGAGACAGTGGAAACAGTGTCTGACTTTATTTTTGGGGACTCCAAAATCACTGCAGATGGTGACTGCAGCCATGAAATTAAAAGACACTTACTCCTTGGAAGGAAAGTTATGACCAACCTAGATAGCATATTAAAAAGCAGGGACATTTCTTTGCCAACAAATGTCCATCTGGTCAAGGCTATGGTTTTTCCAGTGGTCATATATGGATGTGAGAGTTGGCCTGTGAAGAAAACTGAGCGCTGAAAAATTGATGTTTTTGAATTGTGGTGTTGGAGAAGACTCTTGAGAGTCCCTTGGACTGCAAGGAGATCCATCCAGTCCATCCTGAAGGAGGTAAGTCCTGAGTGTTCATTGGAAGGACTGATGTTGAAGCTGAAACGCCAATATTTTTGCCACGTCATGCGAAGAGTTGACTCATTGGAAAAGACCCTGATGCTGGGAGAGATTGGCAGCAGGAGGAGAAGGGGACGACAGAGGATGAGATGGCTGGATGGCATCACCGACTAGATGTACATGAGTTTGAGTAAACGTTGGGAGTTTGTGATGGACAGGGAAGCCTGGTGTGCTGCGATCCATGGGGTCACAAAGAGTCGGACATTAGTGAGCAACTGAACTGAACTGACGAGGTTCAATAAGTTGTTTCTAGATAGAGGCCACCCTTGGTTTACTGAATAAGTTTCAGGTATTTAATGGATAGAGTCAGTTATTTCAATAATATTGTATATGCGAGACATAAAAGATGTGACCTTAACAGAATCAGTTTGGAGTAATCCACTTTGAGGCACTATTCAATCTTTCCAGATTTCTGAACAGCACAAATTTGGACATTAAATGGAGAAGCAGTGATGATAATCATTCCTTCATTGGGTAGGTCTTTTATAAGTTTCAATCCTTAAAGGTTCTTTTATAATTTACTTTGGGCCATATTAACTATTTTAACTGCAGGATGGGATGTCAATTAGTGTCCCCTTTTGTCAAGCAGATTTGTACATGCCAGGTATTTAATTTTCATTTATTAGTCATTGGGTCAGAGTGATCATGCCTACTGTAGGATTTTTTTTTTTTTTTTGTAATGGGTTCTATGACATTGGGGCTTTGGGGAAGAAAATAATTGATAGTTAAGATAAGGCATAACTACTTGTCCTCTATTTTACAGTTGATATCCCCCTAAGGTTATAGGGGATGACATGTTTAAGTTTAGTCATGAATGTTTGCCAATTAACACATTTTAGCAGTTGTTAAAGTTAATTCAGAACCTATGTTGCAGAAGTACAAAAGCCATTCAGTGCCCTTTTATCTTTTTTATGAATAATTAATGTTTGTAAATTTTAAGTTGCCAATTGGTGAAACTGTAGATCTTTATTTCAGGGATTTTTGTTTGCTTGTTTCTTGTCCTTGAACCCAGACTTCTTTCTTCTGTGATACAGAAAGCCTTAAATAATCTTTGTTCCTGGTTTCTGGCACACAACTAAAATCCTTGGAATCTCCGGAGTGATAAATGGGTCTTTTGTATGCTAATAAGGTGACTGGTGGTTGGGGGCCCTTTATCACTTCAGGATTAGGGTTGATTGCCAGAAAGACCAAAGCCTGTTAGAGGATTGAAGCTTGGAGCCACACTCCATGACCTTGGGGCTTCCCAAGTGATGCAGTGCTAAAGAATCTGCCGGCTAATGCAAGAGACACAGGAGATGTAGCTTTGATCCCTGGGTCAGGAAGATCCCCTAGAGGAGGAAATGGCAACCCACTGCAGTATTCTTGCCTGAAAATTCCATGGACAGAGGAGCCCCTACATGGTGTGGCAAAGAGTTGGACAGCGCTGAGATACCAACCATGCACGCCATGACCTTGACAGAGGGGCTGAATTTTATTAATCACCAACAGCCAATGATTTAATCAATCATGTCTATATAATAAAGCCTCCAGTTCAGTTCAGTTGCTCAGTCGTGTCTGACTCTTTGTGACCCCATACAGCACGCCTGGCCTCCCTGTCCATCACCAAATCCCGGAGTCCACCCAAACCCATGTCCATTGAGTCTGTGATGCCATCAAACCATCTCATCCTCTGTCCTCTCCTTCTCCTCCTGCCCTCAATCTTTCCCAGCATCAGGGTCTTTTCAAATGAGTCAGCTCTTCACATAAGGTGACCAAAGTGTTGGATTTTCAGCTTCAACATCAGTCCTTCCAATGAACACCCAGGAATGATTTCCTTTAGGATGGGCTGGTTGGATCTCCTTGCAGTCCAAGGGACTCTCAAGAGTCTTCTCCAGCATCACAGTTCAAAAGCATCAATTCTTCGGCACTCAGCTTTCTTTATAGTCCAACTCTCATATCCATACATGACCACTGGTAAAACCATAGCCTTGACCAGATAGAACTTTGTGGACAAAGTTATGTCTCTGCTTTTCAATATGCTATCTAGGTTGGTCATAACTTTCCTTCCATGGAGTAAGCATCTTTTAATTTCATGGCTGCAGTTGAAGAAGGAATTCATAGGGCCTGGACTCCATCTCAGGCCTGTCCATGCTGATTGTGCGATTGTGCTCGGCCGCCTCTCCAGTGGACTCTGAACTCTCTGCTTAGTGCCTGTGGGAACGACAGTGGAAGGATAAGACCCCCTCTGGACAGGGGAACCTTGAAGATTGTATCCAGGTTACTCATCACCTAAGAGAAAACATTCTCTGGACAGTATCTATCAGAATGCAACCACAGGCTTACCGGTTATTAACTGGTTGGAATGTAACCGCAGGCTTATTGATTATTAACTGTTTGAACACATAACACATGAATGATGGTTTATTGTGATTGTATTTACCCTTCCTTTGTAAGCCTCAAGGGGTTTGGGGTGGTGGGTTTGGACACGTACACATTGGGTATAAAAAATTTTCACAAATGCTGGTCGGGGTCCTTGGCTAAGAGGAGACTCTGCCTTGGGCCCGCCAGTGTAATAAACTGCACTCCACTATCTGTATTGTCCTTCTGAGTGAGTTTGTTTCCCGGAAAGCGTGGCTTTTGGGGCCCAGAAAAATAAAGTCTGACACTGTTTCCACTGTTTCCCCATCTATTTGCCATGAAGTGATGGGACCGGATGCCATGATCTTAGTTTTCTGAATGTTGAGCTTTAAGCCAACTTTTTCACACCCCTCTTTCACTTTCATCAAGAGGCTCTTTATTTCTCCTTCACTTTCTTCCATAAGTGTGGTGTCATCTGCATAGCTGAGGTTATTGGTATTTCTCTGAGCAATCTTGATTCCAGCTTGTGCTTCTTCCAGCCCAGAATTTCTCATGATGTACTCTGCATAGAAGTTAAACAAGCAAGGTGACACTATACAGCCTTGATGTACTCCTTTTTCTATTTGGATCCAGTCTGTAGTTCCATATCCAGTTCTAACTGTTGCTTCCTGACCTGCATACAGGTTTCTCAAGAGGCAGGTCAGGTGGTCTGGTATCCCCATCTCTTTAAGAATTTTCCACAGTTTATTGTGATCCACACAGTGAAAGGCTTTGCCATAGTTAATAAAACATAAATAGATGTTTTCCTGGAAGTCTCTGGTTTTTTCGATGACCCATTAGATGTTGTCAATTGATTCTGCCTTTTCTATAACCAGCTTGAACATCTGGAATTTCACAGTTCAAATATTGCTGAAGCCTGGCTTCGAGAATTTTGAGCATTACTTTACTAGCATGTGAGATGAGTGCAATTGTGTGGTAGTTTGAACATTATTTAACATTGCTTTTATTTGGGATTAGAATGAAAACTGACCTTTTCCAGTCCTGTGGCCACTGCTGAGTTTTCCAAATTTGCTGACATATTGAGTGCAGCACTTTCACAGCATCATCTTTCAGGATTTGAAATAGCTCAACTGGAATTCCATCACCTCCACTAGCTTTGTTCATAGTGATGTTTCCTAAGGCCCACTGAACTTTACATTCCAGGATGTCTGACTCTAGGTAAGTGATCACACCTTCGTGATTATCTGGGTGGTGAAGATCTTTTTTGCAAGTTCCTCTGTGTATTCTTGCCACCTCTTTAATATCTTCTGCTTCTGTTAGGTCCCTACCATTTCTGTCCTTTATTGAGCCCATCTTTGCATGAAATTTTCCCTTTGTATCTCTAATTTTCTTGAAGACATCTCTAGTCTTTTCCATTCTGTTGCTTTCCTCTATTTCTTTGCATTGATCGCTGAGGAAAACTAGCTTATTTCTCCTTGCTATTCTTTGGAAATCTGCATTCATATGGGTATATTTTTCCTTTTCTCCTTTGCTTTTCACTTCTGTTCTTTTCACAGCTATTTATAAGGCCTTTGCAGACAGCCATTTTGCTTTTTTGCATTTCTTTTGCATGGGGATGGTCTTGATCCCTGTCTCCTGTACAGTGTCACAAACCTCCGTCCATAGTTCATCAGGCACTCTGTCTATCAGATCTGGTCCCTTATATCTATTTCTCACTTCTACTGTATAGTCATAAGGAATTTGATTTAGGTCATACCTTAATGTTGCAGTGGTTTTCTCCACTTTCTTCAATTTCAGTCTGAATCTGGAAATAAGGAGTTCGTGATCTGAGCCACAGTCAGCTCCTGGTCTTGTTTTTGCTGACCGTATAGACCTTCTTCATCTTTGGCTGCAAAGAATATAATAAATCTGATTTCGTTGTTGACCATCTGGTAATGTCCATATGTAGAGTCTTCTCTTGTGTTTTTGGAAGAGGGTTTTTTCTATGACCAGTGTGTTCTCTTGGCAGAACTCTATTAGCCTTTATCCTGCTTCATTCTGTACTCCAAGGCCAAATTTGCTTGTTACTCCAGGTGTTTCTTGACTTCCTACTTTTGCATTCCAGTCACCTATAATGAAAAGGACATCTTTTTTGGGTGTTAGTTCTGGAAGGTCTTGTAGGTCCTCGAAGAACTGTTCAACTTCAGCTTTTTCAGCGGTACTGGTTGGGACATAGGCTTGGCTTATCGTGATATTGAATGGTTTGTCTTGGAAATGGACAGAGATCATTCTGTCGTTTTTGAGATTGCATCCAAGTACTGCATTTTGGAGTCTTGTTGACTATGATGGCTACTCCATTTCTTCTAAGGGATTCCTGCCCACAGTAGTAGATATAATGATCATCTGAGTTAAATTCACCCGTTCCAGTCAATCTTCGTTCCCTGATTCCTAAAATGTTGATGTTTACTCTTGTCATCTCCTGTTTGACCACTTCCAATTTGCCTTGATTCATGGACCTAACATTCCAGGTTCTTATGCAGTATTGCTCTTTACAGCATCGAACCTTGCTTCTATCACCAGTCACATCCACAACTGTGTGTTGTTTTTGCTTTGGCTCCATACCTTCATTCTTTCTATAAAGCCTCCATAAAACCCTAAATGATAGGGTTTGGAGAGCTTCCAGATTGGTGAACAAATCAAAGTGCTGGGAAAATGACAAGCTTAGAGAAGGAATGGAAGTTCTATACCCCTTCTCTCATACCTTGTCCTATGTATCCCTTCTATCTTTCTGTTTCTGAGTTGTATCCTTCATAATAAATTAGTATCAGCAAGTAAAATGTTTTGCTTAATCTTTTGCGCTTTTCTACCAAATTATCAAACCTGAGGAAGGTGTTGTGGAAATCTGCAATATATGTTTGTTTGGTCAGAAATACAAATGGCAACCTGGGACTTATGACTGTCATTTAAAGCAAGGGAAATCTTGTGGGATAGAGCCCTTAACCTTTGGAGTCTGTGCTAACTATAGATAGTCAGTGTCAGAAATGAATTGAACTATAAGACATCCCATTGGTGTCAGAATTAGTTTATGTGGGGAAAAAAATCCTCACATATTTGGTGTCAGAAATGTTATGAAGGAAAAAACATTCCCCCTCCCTCCCTCCTTCCTTCCTTCTTTTCCTCCCAGGTGTGAGAGCCCAGTGGCCTGTCTCTTAGGTGGCCACCTTTTCTTGCAGGGAATACCCAGTCAATCTCTCCAGAGGTGGGGGTCTATATCCAATGAGTTAATTTTGTCTCTCTTCCAAATGAGGCCATCAAGTCCCATCTCCTCTTCTCCTTCTGCAATACCCATTATCCTTATGTTGCCTTTTCTAATAGATAGTTCTCATAGAGTTTCTTTATTTACAAAAAAACAAAAAACAGTTCACTCTCCCTTTATACCCAAATCCTTTCTAGACTTCTGTCTTTAAGCTTGCTAATTCTCTCTTCCATATGGTCAGTTCCATTTCTGTTGCTTTCTGATGCTTTCTTTCATTATTGAGTTCTTCAGCTCCAGAATTTCTCTTTGGTTCTTTTCTAGTTTCAGTCTCTTTGGTAAAATTTCCTTCTGTTCATTAATTTTATTCCTAAGCTCATTAAACTGCCTTTCTGAGTCTTCATGTAGATCATTGTGTTTTTTCATGGCAGCAGATTTGAATTCTCAATCAGATCACAATCTTCCATGACTTTAAGTTTGATTTCTGCAATATTCTCATTTTTTCTTTGTGATACTGAATTACAGTGGGTTTTTTTAAACGTGCATATTTTTTATTTTGTGTAGAAGGAAATGGCAACACACTCCAGTATTCTTGCCTGGAGAATCTCATGGATGGAGGAACCTGGTAGGCTACAGTCCATTGGGTCACGAAGAGTTGGACACTACTTTAATTTCAGAACATATTTAAAAAAAATGATATACACCATTCAAACCTCTGGCAAATGTGGAAAGGGATAGGGCATGAGGCCCTTATACCCTGCCTTAGACAGAAGGACAGAAATAAATTCACTAGACATCAGTAGAGGGGACCTGGTAGGCCAGGGCCACTGCGGCTGCTGCTGGGGAGCCAAGGGGACACTATACAGAGGGAACAAAGTTTGTAGGCAGAAACTCCTAATCTACTTCTATTCAAGAGGTTTCCTCATCACAGTCAAGGGAGGAATCTCATCAGGAACAGCAACACTGGGCTCCTCTGCTGTCACTTCATCTTCATCAATGCCCAGGCCTAGCTTGATCATGCCATAGATGAAGTTGGAGTGGGTCTAGGGAGCTACCATGGTTTTTACTGGTGCTTGATGAGTTGTTTCTCTGAAGTAGTGAACGCTTTTCTTATTTAGGTAAAATAGTTTTTATTTATGTTGATTCTAACAGCTCAACAAGTTGGTAATTAGAGGCTCTTTTTAAATTTTTCAATAGGTGGCACCATAGCTGAAGTTTTTCTTTTTTCTTACCTGAGCTGCCTCTGGCTATATTTGAGAATGGGCACTTTCCATCCTCTACTGCCTCTGCAAGAGGTGTCACTGGTGCCCTCTTCATCACTGCCTGCGACTCCAGTGTTACTCGTGCCTTGCTATAGCCAGTGTTGCTGGTGTTGCTACCCTGGATATTGGGATGGCTGGTGCCTCCACTGTGCCTGGGTTTGCCTGGGTAGCAGGCACCAATGTTGTGGTGGAGGGGGAGGAGATGAGTAGAGAGATAGTGGGAGTCATGGGTGTCACCACAGTCTGGGGGTTGTGGGCCCCATCATATTGCTGCCTGAATCCCTATGGCCATGAGTACCACTGTAGCCTGGAGGCCAGAGGGTTATGTACACCGCCTCTGTTGCTGCGATTATGTGAAAAGCTGCCAAGGCCAGGGGATGGACATTATAAGTGCCAGTTCTGCTGTTCTCTCAGTTCTGCCTCCTCTATGTGTTCCAATCCAGCGACTTTCAGATATACATACAAATGTGTGGGTGTCTAGCATCCTGGTATATTGGGCAATGGAACCATTTTTGAGTTATGAATGCTTTGCTAGTTGTAGATTGATACACGTGTGCATGCTTTGTTGCTCAGTCATGTCTGACTATTTGCGACCCCATGTACTATAGCCCGCCAGGCTCATCTGTCCATAAGATTCTCCCCACAGATATACTGGAGTGGCTTGCCATTTCCTCCTCCATGGGATCTTCCTGACCCAGAGATTGAACTTGCGTCTCTTGCTGCTCTTGCATTGGCAGACAGATTCTTTACCACTGAGCCTCCTGGGAAGTCCGTAGATTGATAGGGAGAGACAAAAGGAATACCTCATGCCACCATGATGCTGATGTCAGTCCCTTTTGGACTTTTTAACCAAGAAAATGCTTTAATTAAAAAAAAAGATATATTTATAAACTAAAATTTGAAACTATATACATACATAGAACTTCGTGCATACTTAGTGGTTTTGTAACCCCATGGACTGTAGACTGCCAAACTCCTCTGTCCATGGAATTTTCCAGGCAAAAATACTGCAGTGAGTTGCCATTTCCTTCTCCAGGGGATCATCCTGACCCAGAGATTGAACCCGAATCTGCTGCATTGCAGGCGGATTCTTTACTGTCTGAGCCACCAGGGAAGTCCTCACCTGCTGTTTCAATTCTGCAGTTCACCCCTGTCAAAGTCCTGTGCATACCAACTTCTACAAGGTTCTATCCTTAGTTTTTAAATATATATCCCTTGCTAAGTCCACCTGACACACTCCCTTTCTTCAATTATCATCTATAATATGTCTCCTCAGCCAGATCTTTTTCCTGAACTCTAGATCCATACTTCTCAAATGAACATTGAGCATCTCCACTTGGAAGTTCCACAAACACCCCAAACTCAAAATGTTCAAACCAAGATTCTTGCCTTTCCTCTATCAAAACTAGTTGTTCATGCTTAAAAAATAGAAGGTTAAGGTGGGCTGCCATCTATGGGGTCGCACATAGTTAGACACGACTGAAGCAGCAACAAGAGTAATTTTAATACTGTTTCCCCTTCATCCCCTACTCCAGATGGCATTTTTCCATTATGCACACTGCATTTAGGGCAAATCAGTTCAAATAGAGTCAAAAAAGCATGAAGAGACAGGGGTGAAAGAGGGGTGGGCTGACTTTTTCATAGGCCTTGTAGGTCTCTTTGACTTTAGAAATATGTATCTTGATTAACATTATATATGGTTTCTTTCTTTTTTAATGGAGTGAAATACAATGTAAAGACTATAAAAGTTTTCTTTGGACATGTCACACACATTGCATAAAATATTAAGAGTAATGAAATTTATCCTGAAGCTTATAATGGAATAAATTTAAGATTCTAGGTTGAGGG
This sequence comes from Muntiacus reevesi, assembly GCF_963930625.1. Classification (NCBI taxonomy): domain Eukaryota; kingdom Metazoa; phylum Chordata; class Mammalia; order Artiodactyla; family Cervidae; genus Muntiacus; species Muntiacus reevesi. The sequence continues at coordinate 84,761,286 of NC_089271.1, read as the reverse complement.
TGATGGAGTCAGATTTACATATTAGGAACAAAACTCTGATGAGTTGGCAAGGTTGTGGAAAGTGGCAGGCAAGGCTAGAATCAAGCTGTATAAGTAAGGGCATTCCTACAACATGGAGGCGGAAGAGATTGAGGTCCTTACTTGGAGTAGAAAAGTTGAGATGAAGCAAAATTGGAGTGCAGATTTTTTCTTAAAAATTTGAATTGGAGTCAATAGGATTTAGAGATTTTTTAGGGTTGAAGGCAGTTATCAACTATGGGTATGTTAATCTTTGTGTTCCCTTCATGTGAATTGTCAGTATATATTCATTTTCCTTTTAACCATTAAGAACTGAAAGCTTCTCTTACAGTTATAAATTACCATGTTATATTTTATATTACTCCTTTGTCATACTTGATATAAATAATTCTCTACTCTGATGTTCACTTGATTTATTTTTGATTTTCTATTAATATAGACTGTTTACACTTTAATTTTAGATTCTTAATTCTCATTCATTTATATGTCCTTTTATTTCAAAACAGAAAACTCAGCTCTCCACAGAGGTAGTAGTGAACATTCTGCCCTGTCTTTGCTAGTCTTCCTATTTTTTAACTTTTCTATATTTCAATTCTTTAATACATCTGTAATTTACTTTCTTATGTGGTATAAGGATGAATATAATTCATTTTTGGCTGGCCTAATAATTAAATTGACACAAAACAGATTAATGGGAGGAAAACAGGCCAAATTAATTTTATTCATAGAGGAACCCCAAGGATATGAGATTCTCCAACAGTCAGGCATTTGAGCCTTATATGCCATCTTAAGCTAAGGAGAAGAGGGTAGGGGTCTAAGACTTCAAAGGAAAGGAAAACAATTGGAAGAAGGAAAGAGCAGATGTTTGGTAAACTAATATTTGCTGTGCCATACAGATAACTTTTCTAATGTAAAAAGTTGGTAATAGTTTTCTCTCTAATAACTACAGGCTTCCCATCCAAATTATTTTATGCATTTATGAGACATATTAAAAGAAAAAAAAAGCTATTTCTGAGTCTGTTAGGCCTTGATTGCCTTCAGGTTGGAATAATACACATGTCAAAGTGGCATATTTTGGGGTCACATATTCTGCAACCCCTCACTGTTCAGATATCTCAATACCATTTATTGAATAACCTCCAAATAACGCTTATTTTGTAAAGCATACTTTATCATGTTATATTATGACTTATAATACAAAATATACATATTTGGTCTTCCTCCCTACTTCTGGCACAGAGATAGGATTGTCAAATCCTTGGAATTTCCTAAATGATGAGAGCCAGGAAGATGTCTTTCATTATGTTAATGAGGTAACTTTTGGAAAGCATCTAAATATGGAGGCTGATTGCCAGGAGAATGAACCAAGTGATTAGAGGTTTGGAACTTTCAGTCCCAGCTCACTCCTCTGACTTCCTGGGAGGAAGGAGGGCCTGGAATCTGAGTTCAGTAGTCAATGGTCAAGGGTTAAACCAATCATGACTATGTAATGAAGCCTCCATAGAAACTCAGAAGGAGGAGGTTCAGAGAGCTTCTGGATTTATGAACAAATGGGGATTTAGGGAGAGTAGTGTGCTCAGATAGGGCAGACAAGCTCCATGCCCTTTCCCCATACATTGCCCTATACATCTCTTTCATATGACTATTGCTGAATAATAAGCCACTAATCTAGTAAGTAAAATTTTTTTCTGAGTTTTGTGAGCCATTCTAGCAAATTAATCTAACCTAAGGAGGGAGTTGTTACAACCTGGACTTGCAGCTGGCATCTGATGTGGTGGAGGGCAGCTTTGTAGGACTGAGAACTTAACCTGTGATAGTGTCAGAATTGAGCTGAATTGTAGAATACCCAGTTGGTGTCGGATAATTGCTTGGAATTGGGTGCAGAACCTTTAATCATATATTGCTTTTATATGATTGCATCTATTTATGGGCTTTTAATTCTGTTCCACTGAACTGTATCTCTTTTTGCCCCAGGATGAATTTTATTTCTTGATATTTTTAAAAATGTAAAAGAAATGTTTTAAAATACAAAAAGGCTGTAATGCCAATCCTCTCTTCAACCACAGTGCTTTTCATTTTTAATGTCTTAGTATATTCTTATCATACATTTTCCCATGTAATTTTTTTTTTAATTTTATTTTATTAGTTGGAGGCCAATTACTTCACAACATTTCAGTGGGTTTTGTCATACATTGACACGAATCAGCCATAGAGTTACACGTATTCCCCATCCCGATCCCCCCTCCCACCTCCCTCTCCCCCCGACTCCTCAGGGTCCTCCAAGTGCACCAGGCCCGAGCACTCATCTCATGCATCTCACCTGGGCTAGTGATCTGTTTCACCATAGATAATATACATGCTGTTCTTTTGAAACATCCCACCCTCACCTTCTCCCACAGAGTTCAAAAGTCTGTTCTGTACTTCTGTGTCTCTTTTTCTGCTTGGCATATAGGATTATCTTTACCATCTTTCTAAATTCCATATATATGTGTCAGGATGCTGTAATGTTCTTTATCTTTCTGGCTTACTTCACTCTGTATAATGGGCTCCAGTTTCATCCATCTCATTAGAACTGATTCAAATGCATTCTTTTAATGGCTGAGTAATATTCCATGGTGTATATGTACCACAGCTTCCTTATCCATTCATCTGCTGATGGGCATCTAGGCTGCCTCCATGTCCTGGCTATTATAAACAGTGCTGCGATGAACATTGGGGTTCACGTGTCTCTTTCAGATCTGGTTTCCTCGGTGTGTATGCCCAGAAGTGGTATTGCTGGGTCATATGGCAGTTCTATTTCCAGTTTTTTAAGAAATCTCCACACTGTTTTCCATAGTGGCTGTACTAGTTTGCATTCCCACCAACAGTGTAAGAGGGTTCCCTTTTCTCCACACCCTCTCCAGCATTTACTGCTTGTAGACTTTTGGATAGCAGCCATCCTGACTGGCGTGTAATGGTACCTCATTGTGGTTTTGATTTGCATTTCTCTAATAATGAGTGATGTTGAGCATCTTTTCATGTGTTTGTTAGCCATCTGTATGTCTTCTTTGGAGAAATGTCTATTTAGTTCTTTGGCCCATTTTTTGATTGGGTCATTTATTTTTCTGGAATTGAGCTTCAGGAGTTGCTTGTATATTTTTGAGATTAATCCTTTGTCTGTTTCTTCATTTGCTATTATTTTCTCCCAATCTGAGGGCTGTCTTTTCACCTTACTTATAGTTTCCTTTGTAGTGCAGAAGCTTTTAAGTTTCATTAGGTCCCATTTGTTTAGTTTTGCTTTTATTTCCAATATTCTGGAAGGTGGGTCATAGAGGATCCTGCTGAGATTTATGTCGGAGAGTGTTTTGCCTATGTTCTCCTCTAGGAGTTTTATAGTTTCTGGTCTTACATTTAGATCTTTAATCCATTTTGAGTTTATTTTTGTGTACGGTGTTAGAAAGTGATCTAGTTTCATTCTTTTACAAGTGGTTGACCAGTTTTCCCAGCACCACTTGTTAAAGAGGTTGTCTTTTTCCCATTGTATATCCTTGCCTCCTTTGTCAAAGATAAGGTGTCCATAGGTTCGTGGATTTATCTCTGGGCTTTCTATTCTGTTCCATTGATCAATATTTCTGTCTTTGTGCCAGTACCATACTGTCTTTATGACTGTGGCTTTGTAGTAGAGTCTGAAGTCAGGCAGGTTGACTCCTCCAGTTCCATTCTTCTTTCTCAAGATTACTTTGGCTATTCGAGGTTTTTTGTTTTTCCATACAAATTTCCCATGTAATTTTGAAAATCATTTCACAGACTTATCCTGTCTCTGGATCTGACCATGGTATGATTTTTATGGTAATTATATTAAACATATAAAATAATTTGTAGTATATAACATTTTTGCTTCATCTTCTCAGTCAAGACACTCCTTTTATGAATTTATAAGGTTTTACATTACATTTGAAATTACATTTTATAAAGTTCTAATACATATCTCTTTAAGTTTATTCCTAAGAATAGTTGTCATTATTAATAGTCTCATGGATCTGGATGCTTTTTAGCTGGGTAGTGCTGATAGACAAGAATGTGCTTGACTTTTCAACATTTATCTTATACATGACTACATTAAAAAAAAAAAAAAAAAACAACTTTCATTTTAAAGAGTAGTTTTAAGTTTACAACAAATTTGAGAGGGAGGTACAGAGATTTTCTGTATATTCCCTGGCCTCATATATGTTATAGCTGCTCCCATTATCAACATCACTAAGCATAAGGTACATTTTTTCATTAAGGATTGATACACTGTAATCACCTAAAGTCCATAAAGGAGTCACTCTTGATGTTGTACTTTCTATGGGTTTGGACAAATGTAAAATGGCATATAATCATCATTATAATATCATACAGAATATTTTCATTGCCCTAAAAGTCCTCTGTCCTCTGCCTATTCATCTCTCTCCTCTACCCACCCATGACAACCACTGATCTTTTTTATTGTCCCCATAATTTTGCTTTTCCCAAAATGTCATAGGGTTGGACTCATGCAGTATGTAGTCTTTTAAATTGGTTTCTTTCACTTAGGAATATGCATTTAAGGTTCATTCATCTTTTCATGACTTGAGAGTAAATTTAATTTAGTACCGAATGATATTCCATTCCATTGCCTGGATGTACTACAGTCAAATTATCCATTCACCTACTGATGGATATCTTGGTTGCTTCCACATTTTGGCAATAATGAATAAAGCTGCTGTAAAAGTCCATAGGCAGGTTTCTGTGTGAACATACATTTTTAGCTTCTTTGGGTAAATACCAAGGGGCATGAATGCTGGATCTTGTGGTAAGAGTATATTGACTTTTGGAAGAAACCACCAAACTGTCTTCCAAAGTGTCTGTGTGTTAGTCACTCAGTCGTGTCTGACTCTTTGCAACCCCATGGACTGTAGCCCACCAGGTCCCTCTGTCCATGAGGATTCTCCAGGCAAGAATACTGGAATGGGTAACTATTCCCTTCTCCAGGGGATCTTCCTGATCCAAGGGCTGAACCCAAGTCTCCCACATTGCAGGCAGATACTTTACTGTTTGATCCACCAGGGAATTCATTATGCATTTTCACTAGCAATGAATGATACTTCCTGTTGCTCCATGGATTTAGCATTTAGTACTGGCAATGTTTCAAGTTTTTGCCATTCTAATTGGTATGTAGTGATATCTCATTGCTTTAATTTCCCTCATGACATATGATGTGGCAACTTTTGATATGCTTATTTGCCATCTGCACATCTTCCATGAAGTGTCTGTTAAAGTCTTTGGCTCACTTTTTAATCAAGTTGGTTATTTTCTTATTGTTGACTTTTATGATTTCTTTGTATATTTTGAATAACAGCACTTTCTCAGATGTGACTTTTGCAAATATTTTCTCCCAGTGTGTGGCTTGTCTTATTCTCTTGACTTTGTCCTTTGTAAGGCAGAGGTTTTAATTTTAATGAAGTCTACCTTATCAATTATTTCCTTCATGTATTGCATCTTTGGTGTTTTATATAAAAGGACATTAGCATCCCTAAGGTAATCTAGGTTGTCTCAAGTTATATTCTAGGATTCTATTGTTTTTCATTTTACATTAAGGTATGTGACCCACTTGAGGTTCATTTTTTTGGAAGGATACATGTGCAGTTGTTTCAGCACTATTTATAGAAGAGACTGTCTTTCCTCCACTGTATTGCTTTTGCTCCTTTGTCAAAGATCAGTTGACTGTGTTTATGGGGGTCTATTTCTGGGCTCTTTTCTGAACTATTGATCTGTTTGTCTATCTTTTCACCAATACCACACTGTATTGATTACTGAAACTTTATATTAAGTCTTAAAGTTGTATAGCATCAGTCCTCAAGTTTTGCTCTTCTCATTCAATATGTCAACTAAAAAAGTTTGCACAACCTAAAAGTCGAGAGTTAGATTTTATTCAGTGAGAATGTTAAGACTTGAGCCCAGGAAACATTATCCCAGTTGACCCTGAGAAAGCTGACTCTGAGGAGGTAGGGGAGGAGTTAGGCTATATACAAGTTTGCAGCAAGGGGCAGATAATCTGAATATGAAAAGATTACTGTTAATAAAGAGAAAATTAAATCTCACACATGAAGAGTTTTAATGACCTTCTATATATGGGAAGAAGCAAACATCCAGGCTTGCTGAAATCATGTCTTTCATATGTGTCTAGCTATCTGGGGCCAATCCCGCTTTCTCTATTGTTCACATACTAATTCCTCACTTATCCTAAAAGATGGTGAATGTGGCAGATGGCCTCCTCTCACATCCCCCACAACTCCTCAGCACTTACCAGGGAGGAAGTAGCTGATGGCTTCCAAATAGTTGACTTTGTTTCACTTGGGCTCAGATATTTGCATTTGGGAAAGTCTTGTCCACCGGTAGAGCCTAAAGCAGAAAACATTTCACTTCACAGTTGCTCCCCTTGGTTGGAAATTTGACCATATTGGGAGACATTTCATGACCATTGTTTCTTTTTGTCCCACTGTGCTGCGAGGCTCATCCCAGATCAGGCAAAAAGTTCTTCATTGATAAATCACTCTAGGTGTAAATTTCTGGATTAGGCCCATTGATAGATAATAAAAGATTCTCTGGATCTTCTATCTTCTAATCTAATAGGATCCAGGAGATATTCCCCTGTTGCTTCTTCTCATACCTAGAATCACACTATTACAATTATTTTGCATTATAAATGCAATATGTTTCTTCAAGATGTTTAGTTATCATTAATTTGTCTGGGGGCCTGGTTATACATCGTGTAATACAAGAAACAACAATCTTATAAAAATAAACAGATTATAAACAATGCAGCTAATAATGTTGTTAAAGTTACAAGTAGGGATTTAAGCCATGAGCTCCCAGAACCAAACCACCTTCCTAGTGAAGAGAAAAAGTTAAAATTTTACATAACCTCCCGCTCCTTATGCCTCTGTAACTCAGCTTGCTCCGTGCAGAGTCTGGATCACATAGGTCACGTAGTCTCAGAAAGTGGGGACTCACAATATTAGGAACTGGAGCTTATCTCACTCACTCTTGTCCTGATCTTTGCAATCGTCCAGCCTCTGCAAACCTGCTTAATCATGCCTGTCCATGTATGAAAACTCTGTAAACTCTTTGTTTGGGGCTCGGAGCTTAGAGTGTTAACTCCTGTGGGCCCACCGGCATAATAAAACTGAGTTCTTCAACTCTCTGAGTGTGGTGCTTGGTCTTTCCAGCACTGGTTTCTGCAACATTTCTGGAGGCCCCAGTGAGATTCCAACCACGCCAGTCCCTTAAGCCACCAGACTGGTGGCTCGGCCGGGTAGAGTGGAGGAGCCCTAAGATGAACAAGGAGGTGCACCACCTGATGGTATTCTGGGTTCTCTTTCAGACCTGTGTTCTGACTCTCTGGGCAGCCGAGCCCCGACCAGTCTCATAGGAGGGATGGACCAGGAGTGGTCACAGGATCAGGTAAGGCCTCTGGACCAGTCCCCAGTCAGGTCCTATCCCAACAGGTAGAGGAGGAGGCTGATCACTTCCTTGGAGCTCCCAGGAAGGGAGCATCAGGTAGGGAGGCCTAGGGACTTGTGAAAAGGGAGGTATTATTATAACCTTTGAGTGATTGTGTATGCATGATTGCTGATTGAAGGAAGTGAAAGTGAGCACCACAGTCCTCAGACAACAGAGCCTGAGAGGGTCCAAAGCCTGCGGTTCCTTGATGACATCATAAGGCTGAGAAGCGGTGCCAGTATCTGAGGGATTTGATCCCTCCCTGCAAGGCTGGTCCAGGTCAGTGGTTTATACCAACCTGTCAATGCTAACAGGCATCTTAAATCTCCCTCAGGAGAGCAGGCAGGTGGACAAAAATGAATGTGAACGAGTGTGCAGTCTGATTCACTTGCTCTTCAGGCTCGATTGTGTGGCTTCATAGCCTTCGTGGCTACAGAGTCCGAGTGGGCCCTAACTTGTAATTCCATGGTGATCTCATATGGCTCAAGGCAGTGTCTGCCTCCCAGGGACCCAGTCCCTTCCTGCAAGACAGATCCGGGTCAGGGGTTTATACTGATCTGCCAATGCTAAGAGGCACCTAAGTTCTCCCTGGGGACACAGCCAAGCAGACACCTGAATGGTCTCCTTTTTTGAGGGGGTACCCACCCTTGTTTGTCTTTGCACCACCAACTCAGGGCAGGATACACAGGGAGGGATAAATTATTGGTTACTGGTTATTTTTCTGTTGACTAACTCCTTGAGCTGACATCTAAGAGATTAGATTTTCCTCAAAATCCTGCCAGGTAGGGTTTGTCAACATGGGTGGAAGTTCCTCTAAGCCAACAGTATTAGATTGCATGATAAAGGACTTTAAGAAGGGCTTTGCAGGAGGTTATGGAGTCAAAATGACCCCCAGGAAACTTCGTAACTTATGTGAGCTCGATTGACTATCCTTTGATGTTGGATGGCTACCAGAGGACACTCTCGACCTGCCCACTGTCCAATCAGTGCACTAGGTAGTCCCTGGGACTCCAGAACATCCAGATCAGTTTCCATACATAGGCTCCTGGCTTCTAATAGCACAGACCCTGCTCCCATTGGCAAGATTTTGTATGAACGGACAGGGACAGAATAGGGTATCTGTGGCCCAACTACTCAGAAAAAAGAAAAAAGAAGGTGAAAAAAACCTGTATTCCAGGGAAGACTCACTGCTGCCCCCACCATACACTCCCATGACTCCACAAGCCCCAGCACAGCCAAAGCTGTACCCATTGCCAGGCAGTCCACCTCCTTCCATGTTCCCCTCACCACCTCATGAGCAAGATTCCAGCCCCGAGCCAGTAGGGAAGTGGCTCCATTCAGTCAAACAACGCTACAGCTGGCCACAGCCCGTCAGATGCCACTGGGAGAAACCCAAGGTCCTCAACAAGTGAACGAGGATGGCTCAGTCCAACCTGATCACTCCATCCTCTATTATCAGCCCTTTAGCACTACTGATCTAAACTGGAAACACCATAACCCAGCGTACTCTGATAAACCACAGGCTATGATTGACCTCCTAGAGTCCATTTTCCACACCCACCAGCCTACATGGGATGACTATCTCCAGCTCCTATGTATCTCTTCACCACTGAAGAAAGGCAACACATCTTGACAGAAGCCCTGAAATGGCTCGGAGGACAAGCCCCCGCAGAGGTCTTAGATGTAGAAGGATGGGCATGAGAAGCAGTGCCAGAGACAAGACCTAATTGGAATTTCAATACCAGAGGACAAGAAACCCTGGGTCGCTACCATGATGCCCTTCTACATGGATTTCGAGCGGGAGCCAAAAAGCCCACCAATATGTCCAAAATGACAACGATAATCCAAAAAGCAGATGGGACTCCCACCAATTTCTATGAAAGACTGTGTGAAGCATTCCGGACATACACCCCATTTGACCCTGAGACACCTGAGAATCATCAGATGATTAACGCTGCCTTTGTGACTCAATCCTATGAAGACATCCAATGATAGCTCCAAAAGTTGGAAGGCTTCGCTGGGATGAATGTCACACAGCCACTGGAGGTAGCAAATAAAGTCTTTGTGAACCGAGACCGTGAGGCCCAACGAGAAGCAGATTAAAAAAAAAAAAAGAAAGAAAGAAAGAAAGAAAGAAAGAAAGAAAAGAAAAGAAAAGAAACAGAAAGCAGCCCTGCTAGCAGCAGCACTGAGGAGCTCAGATCAAATTAAGCAGAGTGTTCCCTTGTGGAAAGGGGAAACTAAGAAGAGAGCACCACCACGCCACAACCAGTGCGCCCATTGCAAAGAGATGGGACACCAGAGGAATGTGTGCCCCCATCACAGAGGAACATCTAACGGGTCAAAGAAGGTCAGTTGACACAACAAAGAAAGGTACCAGCCTGAGCTGGCCGTCTAAAACCTTCTTGGCCTGGCTGGAACAGAATCAGACTAGGGAAGACCGGGTTCCCTGATCCTGGGCCTCCAGGAGCCCATGGTCATGCTGAAAGTAGGTGGCCTATCAATGAATTTTATGGTGGATACCAGAGCTGAACACTCCGTGGTAACCACACCTGTGACTCCCCTCACAGGCTGAACAGCAACTATTGTTGGGGCCAGAGGGGACATTGCAGCCTGCTCATTTTACAAAGCCTGTTCATGTCAGCTAGGGGGTCATCTGGTGACTCATGAAGTTCTCTACTTACCGGAATGCCCCATTCCCCTGATGGGTAGAGACTTACTGACAAAGCTGGAGGCACAAATCACTTTTGCCCTTGGAAAGTCTGCAGACCTCACTCTGGGGAGCCAATCAGCTCTCATGATGGCTGTGACCATGCCCAGGTAAGATTAATGGTGTCTCTATTTCTCTGGGAGGAAACAAATACACCCCCCCCCCCCAGGATGCTAAAAGAGTTCCCTGATGTCCGGGCAGAGAAAGAGCCCCCAGGTTTGGCCAAAAACCATGCCCCCATTGTAGTGGACCTGAGGCCTGGAGCTACTCCTATTACACAGAAACAATATCCAGTACCATGGGAGTCATGCCTGGGAATTTGAGACCACATCCAGTGCCTATGACATGCCAAGATCCTAATTGAATGTGACTTTCCCTGGAACACTCCACTCTTGCCAGTCAAAAAGTCTGAAGGGAATGACTATCCTCCCCCCACCCCCCCACCCCCCCCCTCCGTCCAGGACCTCTGCACCCTCAACAGTGTAATGATCACTATCCATCCAGAGGTCCCAAATCCCTACACTTTCTTGAGTCTCTTCCCCACTCAGACAAGCTGGTTCACCTGCCTCGACCTCAAGGATGCATTCTTCTGCCTCTGGCTGTCACCAGCCAGCCAGCTCTTGCTTGCCTTTGAATGGAAAGACCCACACACCAGGAGAAAGACACAGTTGACTTAGACCCGACTGCCATAAGGCTTCAAAAACTTACCTTACCCTGTTTGGTGAAACTCTGACTGTGGACCCTGCTACCTTTCCCAGAGAAACTTTCAACTGCACCCTACTCTAATACATGGATGACTTGTTGCTAGCCAATCCCACACAAGGGGACTGCTGGAGAGGTACCAAAGCTTTGTTGGCTCTACTCTTTACCACAGGGTACAAGGTGTCATGGAAACAGGCTCAGATCTGCAGACAAGGGGTCAAGTACCTTGGGTCTGTCATCTCAAAAGGACATTGAGTGCTTGGACATAAGAGGAAGCAAGCCATCTGTTCAATACCTTGGCTGAACACCAAGAAAGAAGTCTTTGAGAGTTCTTCAGGGCTGCCAGATTCTGCCGGATCTGGATACTGGGTTTCTCTGAAATTGCCAAGTCTTTGTTTAAAGCCACAACAGGGTCTGGTAAAGACCCCTTGGAATAGGGACCTGAACAGGAAAAGGCCTTTGAGGAGATAAAGAGACTCTTGACCAGTGCTGCAGCATTAGGGCTTCCAGATGTGACATGGGATTTTAACCTCTTTTTACATGAGAAAAATCACACTGCACTGGGTGTCCTCACACAAACAGTTGGGCCATGGCAGCGCCCAGTCACATACCTGTCCAAACGACTAGATCCAGTGGCTGTGGGATGGCTACTAGCTGCTACTGTGGTTTCGGTCAGAGAAGCAGATAAGCTTACTCTAGGACAAAATATATCTTTAAAGGTTTCCCATGCTGTTACTGCCTTGATGAACAGCCAGGAGCACAAGTGGCTGATCAGCTCCAGGGTGATTCACTGTCAAGGACTGCTTTGCAAAAACCCATGGATCCAACTCAAGACTGTGTGGATGCTGAACCCTGCCACCTTTTTACCTACAAAAGCGGGAACCCCCGATCATAGTGGTGAGGAGGTCATAGATGAAATTTACTCCAACAGGCTGGACCTGACAGATATTCCCCTCCAGAACCCAGAACTGGAGCTGTTCACTGACGGAAGCAGTTTAATCCAAGATAGGCAGCACAAAGCAGGTTATGCCATAGCAACGACTGATGAGATAATGAAGGCTAAGACCTTGCCACAAGGATGGTCAGCACAATGGGGTGAGCTATGGGCACTCACCCAGGCACCAAGGGATGCCAAAGGGAAATGAGTCAACATCTATACTGATTCAAAGTATGCCTTTGCTACTTTATATGTTTATGGAGTCATTTATAAAGAAAGGGGACTATTGACAGCAGGGGGAAAGGAGATTAAAAACAAAAAAGAAATCCTTCAGCTGTTAGAAGCAGTCTGGAAGCCTTCCCAAGTGGCAGCCATCCATTGTAAAGGCCATCAGAGAGGAACAGATCCAATCAGCAAAGGAAATTGGTTGGCTGACCAGGCTGCCAAGGAGGCAGCGACCCAACCAAGCCCCACAGTAGGCCTCGAGTCAATCTTTAAGGTCCTCTTGGCCCCAGAATTGCCTCTGTCCCTGAGATGTAACAAGGAAAAAGATCAATGGGCTCTAAATGAGGGAGGAATAAAAGAAAGGAGGGCTGGTGGAAGCTCACAGACCAAAGACTCTTTGTCCCCAGCAATATAGCAGTCTAGTTGGTAAAACAACATCATGAGACAACTCATTTAGGAAAAACTGTGCTGGAGAGCTTACTGAGCTGCTGCTATTTCATTCCTAAGCTCCCAACCCCTTGTGCCCACCCAGATCAGTGCTAGATGTGTGACTTGTGTGCAAAACAATGCTAGCCAAGGACCAAGACCCAACCCAGGAATGCAGACAGTTGGGACACTGCCCTTTGAAGATCTAGAAGTGGACTTTAATGAAGTCAAGTCCTATAGGATCTATTAGTATTTACTTGTGGTAGTCTGCACCTACTCGGGATGGGCTGAAGCCTATCCCACATGCACTGAACAGACACGAGAAGTGGCCAAGGCCCTACTAAGAGACATAATTCTGAGATATGGGCTGCCTCTCTCCATAGGTCTGCCAATGGGCCAGATTTTGTGTCTGAGATAATCCAAACTTTATCCAGGACACTGGGAATCAAATTGAAGCTTCACACTGCTTATAGGCCACAGAGCTCAGGGAAAGTTGAATGCATGAATCGGGCCCTCAAGACTATATTAGTTAAACTCTATCAGGACACTCAGTTATCTTGGTTTAACATGTTACCCCAGCCTTACTCCGAGCCCAATGCACCCCAAGGTCCTCAGGCTATTCTCCGTTTGAGATCTTATATGGGAGAACGCCCCCAGTGATAGAAAATCTCAAGGGAAACCCCCGAAAACTAGCTGATCTGGAGATGTCCCAACACCTTCAGGCCCTGGGAAAAGTATTTCACCATATTGCCCAGGAAACCTTAGAAAGGACATCCATTCCTTGTGGCAATTGGGTTCATCCCTATCAGCCAGGAGATGAGGTATGGGTTAAAGACTGGAAAAAAGAACCACTTCAACCAGTTTGGACAGATCCTCACATGGTCATCCTGGCAACCCCTACTGCTGTTAAAGTTACAGGCACATCCTTTGGATCCACAACACCAGAGTCAAGAAGGCAGTGGCCTCCTGTGATGAGAACACCTGGAAAGTTATTTGGGACCCCGGAAATCCCAAGGTCTGGTTCCAAAAACAACGACCCTCACTCACAAAGGACATTGAACCCTGCTCTAGTCACTTCAGAAACTGACTAATCAATTCACAGCAGAAGCTTGAGGATTCTCCAGTCCTTGCTCCAACCACACTCCAGCAGCTGGCTGGTCAATGCAGGGCAGAAGCTTGAGGATCTGGCTATCAAAATATCAAAGGATTTTCATCGTCAACGCTTGCCTCTATCCCTGATTGGCATTATTGCTGTGCTCTTCACTACAGGGCTAGCTTAAATTGCACCCCAGGACTGGGATTTAGGTCAGAAGCTGCGGTTAGCTGTCTGTTATCTCACCGTAGTGGGAAGCCATTCTTACTAGATGTCTCATAATCGATTCTCCCTACTAACTAAATTGCTCACAGTATAACTGACCCACCTTCATGACAGGCTCAGTTGCTATAGCCGTGACAACCCAAAGATGGGGAGAAAACCTTTTGCTAGTGTTCAGTTATCTGTTATGTGCAGGCTGCTTTGCAGCCTTTTGGTGTCCCTTGCTGTAACAGATGGTGCCATTCCTTATCTATCATGCACCTGTCAAAATTACAGTCAACCCTTGGAAAATCACTTAATTAACCATCAGCTAGAACAATGTATAGATAGCCAATCCTATAGGCTGATCACCTACTGCCTTCATAACCATGCGATGCATATCCAGGAGCCTGGGTGCCAAAAATGTTTTCCAGTTATGTCCCTCACTGCTGCTACATTTTCCCCACCAGAGGATCCAAACCCTGGGCAGTATCCCAACACTATGGCATTGCCATCATGTCCCTGTGCCTCCATCTACCCCCAAATGCCAAGCAGATGTTACAACCCAGAAGAGTTGTCTGTCTGCCAAATAAATGGAAAAACCTACTGGACAGGGACAATAATGCAGACAAAGGAAATCATGGACCAACTTTGCCCTAAAAAATCAGGCTCGGCTTATTGGCAGTATGACCCAGGTTACAGAGTTAACTTCAGTTTAGACCCTCGTCTGTACCAGGTACCCAATGCAACTCATCGCCTTCTTTTTATTTTTTTAAATTTTTTCATTTATTTTTATTCGTTCAGTTCAGTTCAGTTGCTCAGTCATGTCCCACTCTATGCGACCCCATGAATTGCAGCACGCCAGGCCTCCCTGTCCATCACAAACTCTCAGAGTTTACTCAAACTCATGCCCATTGAGCCAGTGACGCCACCCAGCCATCTCATCCTCTATTGCCCCCTTCTCCTCCTGCCCCCAATCCCTCCCAGCATCAGGGTCTTTTCCAATGAGTCAGTTCTTCGCATCAGGTGGCCAAAGTACTGGAGTTTCAGCTTCAGCATCACTTCTTCCAATGAACACCCACGACTGATCTCCTTTAGGATGGACTGGTTGGATTTCCTTGCAGTCCAAGGGACTCTCAAGAGTCTTCTCCAACACCATAGTTCAAAAGCATCAGTTCTTGGGTGCTCAGCTTTCTTCATAGTCACACTCTCTCATCCATACATGACCACTGGAAAAACCATAGCCTTGACCAGACGGACCTTTGTTGGCAAAGTAATGTCCCTGCTTTTTAATATTCTATCTAGGTTGGTCATAACTTTCCTTCCAAGGAGTAAGCGTCTTTTAATTTCATGGCTGCAGTCACCATCAACAGTGATTTTGGAGCCCCAAAAAATGAAGTCTGACACTGTTTCCACTGTCTTCCCTTCTATTTCCCATAAGATGACGGGACCAGATGCCATGATCTTAGTTTTCTGAATGTTGAACTTTAAGCCAACTTTTTCACTCTCCTCTTTCACTTTCATCAAGAGGCTTTTTAGTTCTTCTTCACTCTCTGCCATAAGGGTGGTGTCATGTGCATATCTGAGGTTATTGATATTTCTCCTGGCAATCTTGATTACAGCTTGTGCTTCTTCCAGCCCAGCATTTCTCATGATGTACTCTGCATAGAAGTTAAATAAGCACGGTGACAATATACAGCCTTGATGTACTCCTTTTCCTATTTGGAACTAGTCTGTTGTTCCATGTCCAGTTCTAACTGTTGCTTTCTGACTTGCATACAGGTTTCTCAAGAGGTAGGTCAGATGGTCTGGTATTCCCATCTCCTTCAGAATTTTCCACAGTTTATTGTGTTCCACACAGTCAAAGACTTTGGCATAGTCAGTAAAGCAGAAATAGATGTTTTTCTGGAACTCTCTTGCTTTTTCAATAATCCAGCAGATATTGGCAATTTGATCTCTGGTTCCTCTGCCTTTTCTAAAACGAGCTTGAACATCTGGAAGTTCGCTATTCACATATTGCTGAAGCTTGGCTTGGAAAATTTTTGAGCATTGCTTTACTAGCGTGTGAGATGAGTGCAATTGTGTGGTAGTTTGAGTATTCTTTGGGATTGCCTTTCTTAGGGATTGGAATGAAAATTGACCTTTTCCAGTCCTTTGGCCACTGCTGAGTTTTCCAAATTGCCTGGCATATTGCGTGCAACACTTTCACAGCATCATCTTTCAGGATTTGAAATAGCTCAATTTGTAATCACATCCACTAGCTTTATTCCTAGTGTTGCTTTCTAAGGCCCACTGGACTTCACATTCCAGGATGTCTGGCTCTAGGTCAGTTG
Organism: Muntiacus reevesi; assembly: GCF_963930625.1. Lineage (NCBI taxonomy): Eukaryota > Metazoa > Chordata > Mammalia > Artiodactyla > Cervidae > Muntiacus > Muntiacus reevesi. The sequence goes on along the minus strand of NC_089271.1, from coordinate 84,745,138 downwards.
TCATACCATTGTGATTATCGGGGTCGTGAAGATCTTTTTTTTACAGTTCTTCTGTGTATTCTTGCCATCTCTTCTTAATATCTTCTGCTTCTGTTAGGTCCATACCATTTTGGTCCTTTATCGAACCCATCTTTGCCTGAAATGTTCTCTTGATATTTTTATTATTTGAAGACTAATTACTTTACTAATTACTAATATTGTAGTTGCTTTCTCATCACCTTCTTAATGACACCAACCCCCAACTGTCCAGGGATTTCTGCCTTTGCTTATCCTTAGGAGCTCCATGGTATTTAGCTACACCAGTACCATGAAATAATGCAACAGCCATGGGAATTTCAATAGATCCATGCTTACAAGGGTCAGTCTTAAAGAGAATTGAGTTAACTCAAAAGGCTCCAGAATGCTTTAAAAATGATGAAGGAACTGAGCCTGTGGTCAATTCAGTCAGGGACAAATGTAATCAAACTTTAGAAGGTGAGTGGTCCACTCATCCAACTACAAACACAATATGGTGACACCCCCATCAAAGCCTTTTCTTTATTTGTGGGACAGATGCTTAATTATGCCTACTAGTCAATTGGATGGGTATCTGCAACTTAGCTTTCCTCACTCCCCAGATGAATATTGTCCCTAACAAACAGACTCTCACTGTACCTCTGGCAGCACATACACGGTCAAAAAGAGTGATCCAGTTTACATGCCTACTATTTGGTCTGGGATGACTAGACTAGTTGATCTAGTCAGCTGGGATAGGTATGGGGATAGGAGGAATTGCTTCATCAACCACCTTCTACTATACACTATTCAAGGACTTCACAGACTACATTGAGAGAGTATCCAAGTCCTCTATCCTTAATTGGTATTTTTGCTGGGCTCTTCGTTACAAGACCAACTAGATTCCCTGGCTGAGGTGGAGGTGGTTTTACAGAATAGGAGAGGGTTAGACCTACTGATAGCTGAAAAGGACTGTCAGACGTGAAGGGCTTTGCCTCTTCTTGAACGAAGAATGCTGCTTTTATGTAAACCAATCAGGAATAGTCAGGGACATGGCCCAACATCTAAGGGAATGAATCATGAAAAAGAGAGAGGAGCTAGCAAATTCCTGGGGTAACTGGAAAAATATCTGGAGTTGGGCATCATGGATTCTGCCTTTAACGGGTCCTCTCTTCATGCTCTTTGCAGTGCTCTTGTTGGCCCTTGTATTCTCAATGCAATCACCCAGTTCATAACCTCTTGGATTGAATCCATAAAGTTACAAATGGTAGCAGCTCAATATAGCCCCCTAAACAATGGAGATGTCCTACCAAAACATGAGATGATGCTTTTTACAATGAGTGATAGAAACATCAAGAGGGGAATGAAGAGGAGAAGTTATAATTTAACATAACCTCTTGCTCCTTCTGCCTCTGTAACTCAGCTTGCTCCTTGCAAAGCCTGGATCATGTAGGTCACGTAGTCTCAGAAAGTGGGGACTTAGCGATACTAGGAACTGGAGCTTATCTCACTCACCCTTGTACTGCTATTTGCAACTGCCCAGCTCCTGCAAACCTGCTTAATCATGCCTGCTCATTTAAAGGTCAGGGATCCCTCTCCCTGTCTTGACTGCTGTTCCCACGCATGCAAAACCTCTTGGTTTAAATCAGCCTATTAGCAGCTACTGTTGCCCACCATAGTCTGTCTAAAAACTCTGTAACCTCTTTGTTCTGGGCTCAGAGCTTGGAGTGTTAACTCCTCTGGGCATGCCAGGATAATAAACCTGAATTCTCCAATTCTTTGAGTGCAGTGCTTGGTTTCTCGATTACTGGTTTCTGCAACACAAGTACACCATCCTAGTCATCCTGGCGGAAGTCAGGGCCATAAATTGGACCCAGAAAGTCATTGAGTCTTATTAGGTGTCAGCCAGTATATTTCTGGATGCCTGACCCAGTCTGTTCCATACCAGTCACAGTTTTTAAAAGAAATCGTACTTTGGCAGTTTTGATAGGACACCCAGTCTACTTTTCTAGTGTTATTTGTTTGATTATCTTTGGTATGATTTAAATTTCCCAGCAAAGGGGGGACTTCAGGTTTACATGACCGTAGCCTGGTGTTAGCCAGATAAATCTGAGAGAGTCAATTCTTAGGCAGGTTGATAAGAAGTCCGGGGTCTCTGAGGAGAAAGGGGCCTGGGACTCTTGAGGAGGAGATATGGGGTCTGAAATTCTCAAGGAGGAGGAAAAGACAAATGTCTTTTTTTCTCTACATTCCTTAGCCTTAGTCACATAAAACATTTTTTTTTTTTCTTTAAACTGTGAACTGATGATTACACAACAAACAACCCAGTTTAAACTCTGTACTAAGGATTATATAACAACAATGTATACTGCTTGAGGACAGTTTCCTCTTCTTGAAAACCTTCTGACTAATCCTGTTATTTTAGAATGTATATTATGGGAGTGGATCTGGTAAGATCTTTCAATTGTTAGTTCTAATCCTGTCATTTTAAAGTGTAAATTGTGGGAGTAGGTCTAGTAAGAGGTTTGCAAACTGGAGACATTCTTTTGATTTATTGTAGTAACCAATTTAAAAAGTATATAATTTCCTTGCTAAGGCTAGTGAGTGGGGGCACTCTCCATCCCCATTCTGATGTCCATGTCAGAAGCTTTCTCTGTCCTTTTTCACTTTAATAAAACTCTGCTACACGAAAGCTGTTGAGTGATCAAGCCTGGTCCCCGGTCCCGAAACTAAATCTTCTTCAGAGATCACGAATCAGACATCATTCATCGTAAGCTATCAAATCCATCCCATAACAGAGGAAGCATCCCTCTTAATAGTGTAGAGTTTATTTATTTATTTATTTTTTGGACTGGAATTTATGTTCTGATTGAGCTATAGTACCTTAAGAGAAAATTCGTATTTATGGCCAGGGTTAGAATATTTGATTGGCCAAGTGAGTGGGTCTTATCTAGCAATATAAGTAATAGCCCAGACAGAACTATAATTCCTTTCTTTTAAAATAAACTTCCTAACAGTCATCCAATCAGAACCCTAGTGGAAAGATACCCATCAAGGTAAACCAGAGGTACTGGATGCAGGTAATTGACCATAATCTAACAATTTGATTGATTTCTAAAATTTGCAAAAATTGTGTCCATGATAGAAAAACATTTATGTGCTAGTGTCCAAGAGACCAAGAATAAAACTTTATGAACAATTATACAAGCCAGGTCCAGCATCTTGGGTCAGCTGTCTACTTCTGATGTCTTCTTCTTGTCCTGGCGTTGGTGTTTCCTTATTATCAGAGCATTGCTTTAAGATGAGTGTGAGGTCAGCAGTTCTTTCTATAGACCAGTCTGGTGCAGGAATCATTTTTAGGTGGGAAAGATAAACCCAAGAGTCAATTTCTTTCAGTTTTGCTGTGCATGAGCTAGTCAAAATAACCTATAAAGGGCCCTTCCATCTAGGTTGGAGGGAGTCCTTTAAATTATGTCAGGCTTGAGGGAATCCTTTAAATGATGTCTTTTCTAATATACATAATCGCCTGGTTGTAAGTCATGGGACATTTGATCTTCATTTGAGGATAGATTACTATGATAAGCGTCAGAAACAAGTTTAGATGACTTGTCAATAATTTGATTAAACCCTTGAAAATAATTTATATCCCTTAAGTAATATAGGATCATATAGTCTTTTATCCAATCTTATTGGTCTCCCTATAATAATCTCAAAGGAGACAAATGATGTTTGCCAAAAGGAGTGGGTCTGAGGTTGAGGAGAACCAGTGGAAGGGCCTTAGGCCAAGGTAAGGAATAAGCATCAATAATGTTAGCCACCTGAGTTTTAATTGTCCGATTTGATTTTTCCACTAATCCAGAAGACTGGGGGTAATTGGCACAATGGAAATATTGCATAATAGGCCAAATTTCCTCAACAATTTGTCCAGTAAAATGGATACCTCTGTCTATGTAGTTCAGAGGGGATTCCCAAGATGGGACTCACTCTTTCTAAAAGCAGCCTCCCTATACATTTTGCCATGGCCCTTCTGCATGGTTAAATATTTGAATACTATGCAGTTAGGGAACTTGGATATTTTGCAACATAAAACATTTTAGTATAATCATTAGAATTATGACTGATAACATTATATCAAGGCATATCAGATGTTAGGGATTCCATATAAATCTTGGAATATCTGTATTAGTGATATTTATCTGTATATTACAGCCTAAAGTTCACTTTCAATCACTTGACAATGTTTTTTAATTAAAAATACCAAATAAACTTAGCTTAACATCTGGCTCTGAGGTTCCTCAGAGATGTTTCTTTGATGCATCCATCCCAGACTCAACTGGAGGCTGAAAAGCTTAGTTAGATTTTGATTTGGGGAAGTTTGTTAGAAATACCAAAAATATTTTATTTTTCCCCCCCCCCAAAATTTTAAAACACAGGATCATGGGTCACTGAAACAATACCTATTCATTTAACCAAGGTCACAAAGAAAATAAATACAGATCATTTAAGGGCACAGAAGCTCACACAATCAGTTATCAGAAGGAGCATTTATAACAGACAGAAACACAATTTCCAGTCTTGTACTACCTCACTTAACAAAATCCATTCACTTTAGTTAACTTAAATCTAAGTTTAGTTAATCCTGAGAAGTGAAAGTGAAAGTCGCTCAGTCATGTCTGACTATTTGTGACCCCATTGACTCTCCATGAAATTCTCCAGGCAGAATACTGGTGGGAGTAGCTTTTCCTTTCTCCAGGGGATCTTCCCAAACCAGGGATCAAACCCAGGTCTTCCACATTGCAGGTGGATTCATTACCAGCTGAGCCACAAACGAAGCCCTTAGTTGATCCTGACTATGTATAAAACCTTTTCCACAGGATTCCTCTTCATAATCTCTTATTACTTTTTGGATCCAGGCTATCTCTCATTTTTCATACAAATAAAATTAACAAGCTCATTTTTTTTTTTTTGCTAGAATGTAATTTCATTTCTCATATTTTCTTTACTGAAAACATACATTTTATTTCTTTCTGTATTCAGAAAATTTACTATATTATTTTCAATAACTTTAAATATGTTTAAATTAGAATCCTCAACTCTTAAAAATCTTAATTTTAGAAAAACTGTGAAGTATGAAATGAAAATATCTCCTGCTATATTAATAAACAAGAGTTGTCACACCATCAGTGATTTCTGGCCTCCAAATGTGAATGAGAGCTCCATCCAAAGGATGCTGCCACCCCCTATGGTGACTGCTGAGGAGCTAGGGGAATACAAGAAGCAAGGTGAATAAGAAAACAGGTTTGGCCCAAATAGCTGAGGTGCAATTGAAAGGAATGAATTCAGTGAGCCCAGAGTGCTAAATTCCTTAACTTGATACCTGATCTTTAATGTTTAGATTGCCTGCTCCCTTTGTTGCAAACTTGTATAAGGCCTGACTTGCCCTCCTACCTCCTTGGAGCAGTTTGTTTCAGAACTACTGAGATGCTCCCTCCTGGACTCAGAGTCCTAAACATTCCCAACAAATAAAATAATGCTGCAGGGAGGCAGCCAATTCTGATTCCATGTTGGAAACTGTTTTTCTGACTTGCTTATATTATTTTTATTATTTAATTTGTTTTTAATTGGAGGCTAATTACAATATTGTGGTTGATTTTGTCATACATTCACATGAATCAGCCATGAGTGCACATGTATTCTCCATCCAGACCCTCCCGCTCACCTCCCTCCCCATCCCATCTCTCAGGGTTATCCCAGTGCACCAGCCCTGAGCACCCTGCCTCATGCATCAAACCTAGATTGGCAATCTATTTCACATATGATAATATACATGTTTCAATGCTATTCTCTCAAATCATCCCACCCTCGCCCTCTCCCAGAGTCCAAAAGTCTGTTCTTTCCATCTGTGTCTCTTTGGCTGTCTCGCATATAGGGTCATCGTTACCATCTTTTTAAATTCCATATGTATATGTTGCTGCTGCTGCTGCTGCTGCTAAGCCATTTTAGTCATGTCCGACTCTGTGTGACCCCATAGACGGCAGCCCACCAGGCTCCACCATCCCTGGGACTCTCCAGGCAAGAGTACTGGAGTGGGTTACCATTCCTCTCTTGGATATGTGTTAATATACTGTATTGGTGTTTTTCTTTCTGACTTACTTCACTCTGTATAATAGGCTCCAGTTTCATCCACCTCATTAGAAATGATTCAAATGCATTCTTTTCAATAGTTGAGCAATATTCTATTGTGTATATGTACCACAGATTTCTTATCCATCTGACTGCTGATGAACTTTTAGGTTGCTTCCATGTCCTGGCTATTGTAAACAGTGCTGCAATGAACATTGGGATACATGTGTCTCTTTCAATTCTGGTTTCCTCAGTGTGTATGCCCAGCAGTGGGATTTCTGGGTCATATGACAGTTCTATTTCCAGTTTTATAAGGAATCTCCACAATGTTCTGCATCGTGGCTGTTCTAGTTTGCATTCCCACCAACAGTGTAAGAGGGTTCCTGTTTCTCCACACTCTCTCCAGCATTTTTTGTTTCTTTGATAGTAGCCATTCTGACTGGTGTGAGATGGCACCTCATTGTGGTTTTGATTTTCATTTCTCTGATAATGAGTGATGTTGACCATCTTTTCATGTGTTTTTTAGCCATTTGTGTATCTTCTTTGGAGAAATGTCTTTTAATTCTTGCCCATTTTTTGATTGGGTTGTTTATTTTTATGGAGTTTAGCTGCAGGAGTTGCTTGTGTATTTTTGAGATTAATCTTTTGTCAATTGCTTCTTTTCCTATTATTTGCTCCCATTCTGAAGGTTGTCTTTTCACCTTGCTTATAGTTTCCTCCATTGTGCAAACGTTTTTAAGTTTAATTAGGTTCCATCTGTTTATTTTTGCTTTTATTTCCATTACTCTGGGAGGTGGGTCATAGAGGATCCTGCTATGACTTTTGTCAGAGAGTGTTTTGCCTATGTTTTCCTCTAGGAGTTTTATGGTTTCTGGTCTTACATTTAGATCTTTAACCCATTTTCAGCTTACTTTTGTGTATGGTGTTAGAAAGTGTTCTAGTTTCATTCTTTTACAAGTGGTTGACCAGTTTTCCCAGCACCACTTGTTAAAGAGGTTGTCTTTTTTCCATTGTATATCCTTGCCTCCTTTGTGGAAGATAAGGTGTCCATAGGTTCGTGGATTTATCTCTGGGCTTTCTATTCTGTTCCATTGATCTATATTTCTGTCTTTGTGCCAGTACCATACTGTCTTGATGACTGTGGCTTTGTAGTAGAGTCTGAAGTCAGGCAGGTTGATTCCTCCAGTTCCATTCTTCTTTATTAAGATTGCTTTGGCTATTTTAGGTTTTTTATAATTCCAGACAAATTGAGAAGAATTTGTAATTCTAATTCACTGAAAAATACCATTAGAACCTTCAAAGGGATTGCACTGAATCTATAGATTGCTTTAGCTAGTATACTCATTTTCACTATGTTGATTCTTCCAGTCCTTGAACATGGTATATCTTTCCATCTATTTGTGTCCTCTTTGATTTCTTTCATCAGTGTTTTATAGTTTTCTATATATAGGTCTTTTGTTTCTTTAGGTACATTTATTCCTACGTATTTTATTCATTTCATTGCAATGGTGAATGGGGTTGTTTCCTTAATTTCTCTTTCTGTTTTCTCAATGTTAGTGTATAGGAATGCACAGGAATTCTGTGTGTTAATTTTATATCCTGCAACATTACTGTATTCACTAATTAGCTCTAGTAATTTTCTGGTGGATTCTTTAGGGTTTTCTATGTAGAGGATCATGTCTCACTGCAAACAGTAAAAGTCTTACTTCTTCTTTTTTAATCTGGATTCATTTTCTGCTCTGATTGCTGTGGCGAAAACTTCCAAAACTATGTTGAATGTAGTGGTGAGAGTTCTCACCCTTGTCTTATTCCTGACTTTAGGGGAAATGCTTTCATTTTTTCACCACTGAGTATAATGTTTGCTGTGGGTTTATCATATATGACTTCTATTATGTTAAGGCATGTTCCTTCTATGCCTACTTTCTAGAAACTTTTTGTCATAAATTTTGAAATTTGTCATGACAAATCATGAATTTTGTCAAAGGCTTTCTCTGTATCTATTGAGGTAATCATATGGTCTTTATCTTTCAATTTGTTAATGTGATGTATCACATTGATTGATTTGAGAATATTGAAGAATCCTTGCATCCCTGGGATAAAGCTCACTTGGTTATGATGTATGATGTTTTTAAAATGCTGTTGGATTCTGTTTGATAGAATTTTGTTGAGGATTTTTGCATCTATGTTCATCACTGATATTGCCCTGTAGTTTTCTTTTTTTGTGGCATCTTTGTCTGGTTTGGGAATTAGTGGCCTCATAGAATGAGTTTAGAAATTAACCTTCCTCTGCAATTTTCTGGAAGAGTTTGAGAAGGATAGGTGTTAGCTCTTCTCTAGATTTTTGGTAGAATTCAGCTGTGAAGCCATGTGGTCCTAGGGTTTTGTTTGTTGGAAGATTTCTGATTACAGTTTCGAATTCTGTGCTTCTGATAGGTCTGTTAAGATGTTCTATTTCTTTCTGGTTCAGTTTTGGAAAGTTATACTTTTCTAAGAATTTGTCCATTTCTTCCAAGTTGTCCATTTTATTGGCATGTAGCTGCTGATAGTAGTCTCTTATGATCCTTTGTATTTCTGTGTTGTCTCTTGTGATTTTTATATTTTCATTTATAAGTTTGTTGATTTGATTCTTCTCCGTCTGTTTCTTGATGAGTCTGGCTAATGGTTTGTCTATTTTATTTATCTTCTTGAAGAACCAGCTTTTAGGTTTGTTAATGTTTGCTATGGTCTCTTTTGTTTCTTTTGCAGTTATTTCTACCCTAATTTTTGTGATTTCTTTCCTTTTACTAATGCTGGGGTTCTTAATTTCTTCCTTTTCTAGTTGCTTTTTGTGTAGAGTTAGGTTACTTATTTGATTTCTCTCCTGTTTCTTGAGGTAGGCTCATATTGCTATGAAAATTCCCCTTTGCATTGCTTTTACTGAATCCCATAGGTTTTGGGTTGCTTGTTTTCATTTTCATTCGTTTCTATGCATATTTTGATTTCTTTTTTGATTTCTTCTGTGATTTGTTGCTTATTTAGAAGTCTGTTTTTTAGCCTCCATATGTTTGTATTTTTCATAGTTTTTTTGTGTAGTTGACGTCTAGTCTTACCGCATTGTGATCAGAAAAGATGCTTGAGATGATTTAGATTTTTTTTTAATTTACCAAGGCTTGATTTATGGCCCAGGATGTGATCTATCCTGGAGAAGGTTCCATGTACACTTGAGAAAAAGGTGAAATTCATTGTTTTAGGGTGAAATGTCTTATAGATATCAATTAGGTCTAGCTTGTCCATTGTATCATTTAAAGTTTTTGTTGCCTTGCTAATTTTCTGTTTAGTTGATGTATTCATTGGTGTGAGTGGGGTATTAAAGTCTCCCACTATTATTGTGTTAATGTTAATTTGCCCTTTCATATTTGTTAGCAATTGCCTTACATATTGCAGCATTCCTATGTTGGGTGCATATATATCTATAATTGTCATATCTTCTTGGATTGATCCTTTGATCATTATGTAGTGTCCTTCGTTGTCTCTTTTCATAGCCTTTATTTCAAAGTCTATTTTATTTGATATGAAAATTGCTACTCCTGCTTTCTTTTGGTCTCCGTTTGCATGAAATACCTTTTTCCAGCCCTTCACTTTTAGTCTGTATGTGTCCCTAGGTTTGAGGTGGGTCTCTTGTTGACAGCACATATAGGGGTTTTAATTTTTTATCCATTCAGCCAGACTTTGTCTTTTGGTTGGGGCATTCAATCCATTGACATTTAAGGTAATTATTGATAAATATGATCCCGTTGCCATTTAGTTTCTTGTTTTGAGTTCACGTTTATAATCCTTTTCTGTTTCCTGTCTAGAGAAGATCCTTTAGCATTTGTTGGATAGCTGGTTTGGTGGTACTGAATTCTCTCAGCTTTTGCTTGTCTTTAGCTTTTGATTTCTCCTTCATATTTGAATGAGATCCTTGCTGGGTATCATAATCTGGGTTGTAGGTTTTTCTCTTGCATCACTTTAAGTATGCCCTGCCATTCCCTTCTGACTTGAAGAGTTTCTATTGAAATATCAGCTGTTATCCTTATGGGGATCCCCTTGTGGATTAATTGTTGTTTCTCCCTTGTTGCTTTTAATATTTGTTCTTTGTGTTTGATATTCACTAATTTGATTAATAGGTGTCTTGGGGTGTTTTGCCTTGGTTTTATCCTGTTTCAGACTCTCTGGGTTTCTTGGACTTGGATGGCTATTTCCTTTCCCATCTTAGGGAAGGAAATATCTCCTCAAGTATTTTCTCACGGCCTTTCTTTTTGCCTTCTCCTTCTGGGACTCTTATGATTCGAATGTTGGGGCATTTCACATTGTCCCAGAGGTCTCTGAGGTTGTCCACATTTCTTTTAATTCTTTTTTTCTTTTTCCCTCTCTGCTTCATATATTTCCACCATTCTATCTGCCACCTCACTTATCCTATCTTCTTCCTCAGTTATTCTACTGTTGGTTTCCTCCAGAGTGATTTTGATCTCAGCTATTGCATTATTCATTATTGATTCTTTTTTTTTTTTCCTAGGTCCTTGTTAAACTTTTCTTGCAACTTCTCAATCCTTGTCTCCAGACTATTTATCTGTAACTCCATTTTGTTTTCAAGATTTTGGATCATTTTTACTATCATTATTCTGAATTCTTTTTCAGGTAGACTCCCTATTTCCTCCTCTTTTGTTTGATTTGGTGGGCTTTTATCATGTTCCTTTACCTGCTGAATATTTCTCTGCCTTTTAGGTTGCTGTGTTTGTGGTGGCCTTTCTGTATTCTGGAAGTTTGTGGTTCCTCTTTATTGTGGAGGTTCCTCCCTGTGTGTCGAGTCGGACCAGTGTCTTGTCAAGGTTTCCTGTTTAGGGAAGCTTGTGTCTGTGTTCTGGTCAGTGAAGCTGGATCTCTCTCTGGAGTGCGATGAAGTGTCCAGTAGTGAGTTTTGAGGTGTCTGTTATTTGGAATGACTTTTGGCTGCCTGTGTTTTTGTGCTCAGGTTTATGTTCCTGCTTTGTTGGATAATTAGCTTGCTATTTCTTGCTCTGAATCTTGTTGGCTTTTGGGTGGAGCTTGGTTTCAGGGTAGGTATGGAGGCTTTCGGATGAGCTTTTGTCGATTAATGATCCCTGGAGTCAGGAGATTTCTGGTGATCTCAAGGTTTGGTTTTAGGCCTCCTGCCTCTGCCTTTCAGTCTTATTCTTGTAGTAGCCTCAAGATTTCTGCATCCATACAGCTCTGATGACAAAACATCTAGGTTAATGGTGAAAAAATTCTCCACAGTGAGGGGTACCCAGAGAGGTTCACAGAGTTACATGAAGAAGAGAACAGGGATGAGGGAGATAGAGGTGACCAGGAGGAGAAAGGGGGAGTCAAAAGGGGAGAGAGCAGTCTAGCCAGTAATCAATTGGCTATTTTCTCTCCACAGTCTGGAACACTCAGAGAGGTTCATGGAGTTCCATAGAGAAGAGAATAAAGGAGGAATGAGATAGAGGTGACCAGGAGGAGAGGAGGGGGAATCAAAAGGAGAGAGACTAGTCTAGCCTGTGATCAGTTCCCTAAGTTTTCTCCACAGCCCGGAACACCCAAAGAGATTCAGAGTTAAGTAGAGAAGAGAAGGGGGAGCGATGGGATAGAGGTGACCTGGGGGAGAAAAAGGAGCGTCAAAAGGGGAGAGAGCAATCAAGCCAGTAATCACACTCCTAAGTAAAAATGGGTACTGAAGATTAGATTCTTAAAGGTACAAAATTGATAACAATTACCAAGAAGAAAAGATTAAAAATCTAGAGTAGAGGTCAGTTAGCCTCTCAAAAATACAGTATTAAGAAAACAAAACAAAATTGCAAAAGTTATATAAAAAATATGAAATTTGCTTTAAAAATAGGATCTTTTTTCAAGGTAATAGTAGGTTTTAAAAAATGAAAATTAAAGAATTAATAAAGAACTTAAAAATTAAAAAAATAAAAAGAAATTAAAAATGATAATAGTAAAATACATCTAGCAATTTCTCTGGAGCTGTTGAGGCCAGTGTGTGGTCAGTTCAGTTTCAGATAGTTCCTTGTTCCACCTTATACTTCTTTTCAAGGTCTATAGGTCCCTTCCAATGTAATCAGGAATCAATGTAACTACAGGGTTTTAATCTGTTGCACCTGTCACTTCCAAAGCCAGTCCTTCTTCTTTGTTTATTTTGGCTTCCTCTGTTTGCAAGTCTTTTCAGTATCTAATTTCCACCCTGACACAAGGGGCATAGGTGGTCATTTATTTAAACTCACTTGTTCAATTGTGCTGTGGGGAAGAGGAACACTGCATACAAATATCACTGGCGTGTGTGGGGAGGGCTCGCTCTGTCTGGGTCACACTGGGTTTGCCCCCGCTCACGGTGTGTGTGCTTTCCTGGTCTACACTGCTTAGGTTTCAGGTTGCTCTGCTGGGAACTGTCTGAAGTGGTCCCTGGGTTGCATGCACTTCCCATATCTACACTGTTCAGGTTCAGGTTCTTGGGTACTCTACAAAGGCACAGGCTCAGCTGGACCTGATTTTTGTGCTCACGTTTTGTGCCCTTCCCAGGTCCGAGCAGCTCAGGTGACTAGGTGCTTAGCGAGTGCACAATCCTCAGGTGTGGTGCACTGGGGACCTCCCCAGTCCCAGCCGCTCAGTTTCCTGGGTGTGCAGCTGCATCTCAGGTGTGCCATGTGTCTCTTCTGGGGAGCTGATCTCTGGCTACAACAGATGTCAGCCGTCCAGGATCCCAGGAAGACTTGGCTAGCGACTGAGAGCCTGCTTGTTGTTTAGTAGGGTATGATGTCTCTGGGGCCGAGTGTGCCCCAATTCCTTCTGGCTCTGGCTGGTGCCCGCCTGCCTCCCTGCCTCTGGTGGGGGATGGGCCAGTCCACAGCCAGCTAGCTCTCCTCTGGTACTTGCTCAGTCTTTTGTTCTGTGATCGGGCCCAGCAGTGCCTTAGGTTAGAGCTTTTCATGGGAAAGTTCTCTCTCTCTCTCTTTCCTCTACCACCGCCCTCACCGCCCCGGCCCTAGCTATCCTATCGTTTGGATTGCTATCTCACGTTAGCTCCCTCAGATTGCCCTCAGGGCATTCAGGCCCGGTCCTTACCCTAAGGAGCGCAGCCTGCGCCTCCCTGTTCAGCCCCCACTTGCTTGTGGCAGACACGAGCGTCTGGGTTACTTCTGTGCTAGGAGTTGTAGATGGACCTGCAATCTGTGGGTTTTATTTATTTATTCCCCCCCCCCCCCATTATGTTGCCCTCTGAGATTCCAAAACTCCCCACAGACCCACTGGTGAGAGGGTCTTCTGGTGTTTGGAAACTTCTCTTTTAAGTCTCCCTCTTCAGGATGGTTCTCTGTCCCTAACTCTCTTGTCTCTCTTTTTATCTTTTATATTTTGTCCTACCTCCTTTTGAAGACAATGGGCTGCCTTTTCTGGGTGCCTGGTGTCCTCTGCCAGCATTCAGAAGTTGTTTTGTAGTATTTGCTCAGCGTTCAAATGATCTTTTGATGAGTTTGTGGGGGAGAAAGTGGTCTCCCCGTCATATTCCTCTGCTATCATAGGGCCACCTCCCTAAATATGTAAAACTTTTAAAATTATCATTCAATAAAGCTGAAAAGGAAAGGAGAGAGGAAGGGAAGGATAGAGGAAGGGAGGAAGAGAAAAACCACCAGACACACAGGAGTTCTCACTCATGGATTTCATAAAAGATTTCAAAGACAAGACAAAAGGCCAATATCTCTGACTTGCTTTTATTATTATAATCATACTCAATGGCTTGCCTGGAGACCCTGTCCCTCTGCTTGACTATGAACTAAAGTGCCTTTGTTCAACTTGAGAGTTTAGAGTTAAGCTTTATTTGGGGCAAAATGAGGACTTCAGCCTGGGAGGCATCATCTCAGATAGCTCTGAAAGATTGCTCCAAAGCAGCAGTGGGGAAAGTCGATATATAAGGTTTTGCTGAAGAGGGATTTCAATACCATGAAACACTCATTTTACAAAAGGTTTTTTGTTAGTCATGAGGATCTGATGTTACCATGAAGAGATTAGTGCTTCTTTAGATATGAGGAGATGCAAAGATTGAGATCATAAAATCTGTTCCTAAAAGCATCCAACTATCTAAAGGCCTGTCTTACCAGATTCCCTGGAGCACAGAGTGCCTCACTCCACCTTGAATTTCCTCAGGGATTGTTGAAAGTCAACAGCTATAGCAACATGGGATTCAATCTCCATGGCAGATGGCAAATACCTTTGTTGTTCAGTCGTTGACTGTGCTTTTGGTAAGTGCCAATTTGTAGTTGACATAGCCCCTTTGTGGTCATAAATCTGACTATACTTTGGAGGGCATTTCATGACCATTTTGTCTGGCGTCACTGGGAAGGCTTGTTCCCAGTTTTGAAAGGTTTTTGCTGATAGGCCACTCAATGTGCTATTACTGGACTAGATCTTAGTCAAAGATCTCTGGACACCTGTCTTCTAGTTATGATCCAGGAAAGTATTCCCTTTCATTGCATCTTCCCATATCTAGAGTTATGCTACTAAAATCATTGATCATTTATCAAGCTATACATTTGATTAGCTGCTTCAAGTCTAGTCATCATTATTTTCATTGGTGCATCAGTCATACACTTGGTAATATAAGAAACAATAATCTTGTGACATAAATATACAAACAGTATATTTTGTGATATTACTATACAAATATTTGTGATATATATTTGTGATATATATTACTATACAAATATAGTTAATAACATTAACTATACTGGAATTAAAAGTTAATATTTTAGCCATAAACTTCCCTCACCAAGCAAGTTTTCTAAAAGATTGTCAAGACTAGGGAATGGGTCACTTAAAGCAGAAATCTGATTTTTAATATGGTTCATCAAATGTGTTACATTTAAGGATTTATCAGGAATGAAAATATAGCATTCACTTTGAAGTATAGTGCAAATATCTCCCTGAGATTCTGTAAGGGGTCAAGGGTCTTGCAGTTTTGTAGCACTGACTTTCTCATCATAGAACTTTCAGAATTCAATGGGCTAATAGTCCAGTAACTATCATTTAAAGCTTATGAAAGTTGTTAAGGCTTCAAATGCAAAAAGGCAAAATCGTTGTCTGAGAAGGCCTTAAAAATAGCTGTGAAAAGAAGAGTAGCGATAAGCAAAGGATCAATAAGAAAAGAGAGATAAGAAAGCCTTCCTCAGTGATCAATGCAAAGGAATAGAGGAAAACAACAGAATGGGAGAGACTAGAGATCTCTTCAAGAAAATTAGAGGTACCAAGGGAACATTTCATGAAAAGATGGGTTCGATAATGTACAGAAATGGTATGGACCTAAAAGAAGCAGAAGATATAAAGAAGAGGTGGCAAGAATACACAGAAGAATTGTACAAAAAAGATCTTCACGACCCAGATAATCACGATGGTGTGATCACTTACCTAGAGCCAGACATCATGGAATGTGAAGTCAAGTGGGCCTTAGAAACCATCACTATGAACAAAGCTAGTGGATGTGATGGAATTCCAGTCGAGCTATTTCAAATCCTGAAAGATGATGCTGTGAAGGTGCTGCACTCAATATGCCAGCAAATTTGGAAAACTCAGAAGTGGCCACAGGACTGGAAAAGGTCAGTTTTCATTCCAAACCCAAAGAAAAGCAATCCCAAAGAATGCTCAAACTACCACACAATTGCACTCATCTCACACACTAGTAAAGTAATGCTCAAAATTCTCCAAGTCAGGCTTCAGCAATACGTGAACCGTGAACTTCCAGATGTTCAAACTGGTTTTAGAAAAGGCAGAGAACCAGAGATCAAATTGCCAACATTCGCGGGATCATCAAAAAAGCAAGAGAGTCCCAGAAAAACATCAATTTCTGCTTTATTGACTATGCCAAAGCCTTTGACTATGTGGATCACAATAAACTGTGGAAAATTCTGAAAGTGATGGGAATATCAGACCACCTGACCTACCTCTTGAGAAACCTATATACAGGCCAGGAAGCAACAGTTAGAACTGGACATGGAACAACAGACTTGCTCCAAATAGGAAAAGGAGTACGTCAAGGCTGTATATTGTCACTCTGCTTATTTAACTTATATACAGAGTATATCATGAGAAACGCTGGGCTGGAAGAAGTACAAGCTGGATTCAAAATTGCTGGGAGAAATATCAACAACCTCAGATATGCAGATGACACCACCCTTATAGCAGAAAGTGAAGAGGAAATAAAATGTCTCTTGATGAAAGTGAAAGAGGAGAGTGAAAAATTTGGCTTAAATCTCAACATTCAGAAAACTAAGATCAAGGCATCTGGTCCCATCACTTCATGTGAAATAGATGGGGAAACTGTGGAAACAGTGTCAAACTTTATTTTTTTTGGGGGGGGGGAGGGGCTCCAAAATCACTGCAGATGGTGATTGTAGCCATGAAATTAAAAGACGCTTACTCCTTGGAGGGAAAGTTATGACCAATCTAGAAAGCATATTAAAAAGCAGAGATATTACTTTGCCAACAAAGGTCTGTTTAGTCTAGGTTATGGTTTTTCCAGTGGTCATGTACGGATAAGAGTGTTGCACTGTGATGAAAGCTGAGTGCCGAAAAATTGATGCTTTTGAACTGTGGTGTTGGAGAAGACTCTTGAGAGTCCCTTGGACTGCAAGGAGATCCAACCAGTCCATCCTAAAGGAGATCAGTCCTGGCTGTTCATTGGGAGGACTGATGCTGAAGCTGAAACTCCAGTACTTTGGTCACCTCATGGGGAGAGTTGACTCATTGGAAAAGACCCTGATGCTGGGAGGGATTGGGGGCAGGAGGAGAAGAGGACAACAGAGGTTGAGATGGCTGGATGGCATCACTGACTCGATGGGCATGAGTTTGAGTAAACTCTGGGAGTTTGTGATTGACAGGGAGGCCTGGCGTGTTGCGATTCATGGGGTCATAAAGAGTGGGACACGACTGAGCGACTGAACTGAACCGAAGGCTTCAACATGGCGAATTACATCCTCCAACCCCAGTGAAGGCACAGGCGCATGCATGCACACACACACACACACACACACACACACACACACACACACACACACACGGAGCTGTTAAATGGTCATATCAGAATACAGACCTTTGACCCATTGGGATCATACCAATCATAGATTGCTTGAGGTTACCTCTAATTTTTTAACATGTATGACATTAAATTTATGGGAACCCAGGATACACCTTTGTATCCATCCCTGTAGATATCAAGACCATAAAAGTGCCACAAATCCAGTGAGTTCCATGCCAATCACTCTCTCTAAGGGTCATCATAGGCATAGTTCATAAAGCACCCAGCCTTGTCTCATAATTAACAGGTTGATCATTTTTAGTATGATTTACTTGCTCCAAACATAGAGAAGCTTTTAAACTTAAATGACCATAGCTTGGTGTTAGTCATATAGATCCACGCCATAATTGTGGGGTTTTTCCTTTTAGTAAATGAGGGGTTAATTTTTTTTTGCCGAGACTTAACTTGTCACTCTGATTGAGTTTGAATGACCCTAAGAGGAAACTTAAATTTATGGCCAGAATCAGAGCAGGTATTTTTAATTCGCCAGGTGAGAGGATTCCCATCTAGTAATATCATTAATAGACAGAACAAGACTGAACTCTCATTTAAAATAAATTTCCTAGGGGGTATCCAATCAGAGCCCTGAAGGAGAGATATCCACCAAGGTAACCCAGAAGTACCAGACACAGGAAATTGGCCACAACCCAACAATTGGATTGAGATTTAAACTAGCATAGAATTGTGTTCATGATAGAAAACATTTGATGGATAGACACAGGTCCAAGGAATCAAGAAAACATTATAAACGATCATACGAATCAGGTTCAGCTTCTTGGACAAGCTGTCTACTTCTGATGTCATCATCTTCTCATCCTAGGGTAATGCAGCTTCCTCTTTGAGACCCGTAAAGTTATAAGGTGAGTTTGAAGTCAGCAAGCCTCTCTATAGACCAGTCCAGCTAAGGGGCATTTGGAAGTGGGAGTTACTTCAAGAGTCAATTTCCCTTCACTTTCACTGTGTATGAGTCGGTTAAGAGTAGCAGACAGAAAGGTCCTTACAACCAGGTTGGAGACAGTTTCTTAAATTATGTCTTTTTCCAGTCTTGGTTGCAGGTCATGTGTGAAGCATCTAATCTTCATCCAAAGGTAGATTACTGAGATAAGCTTCAGAAGTAAACCTAAAGTGCCCTTTAATAATTTAATTAGATTTTACATTAATATACCCTAACAGCAAAACTCTATCCAGGAAATGAGTCTTAGTAGTTACAGATCTACATTAACAAAGTGGAATTTAACATTCACTGAAACATCATTTTCTCCCTAAAATCACTGTTGTTTTTACCAAATTAAAAGTTGTTTAATTAGCCAAATTAAGAGTTGTTTGTGATATAGTTCTGGTCTCAATAGACTTGGCGTGATGATTTATATAACCATAATTAATCATAGACCTTTTTGCTTTGCTGAAACTTTTAAAATAAAAACTTTTAGGGCTAGGAAAGTCATGCCAAAGGCTTGTCACATATTTGCCTAACAGATCTGAGTTCCTCCCTTCTCAAGGTCTCCAAAATTCCTTGAGATTTCTGTACCTGTTAATGAGATAACCTCCCTAACTTATCTTAATAAGTTAGTAATAAATAAAGTTGCTGGAAATTAAAAGATTCCAATCTCTGGAGGGTTCAGATAGAAAAGATTAAATGTTTTAATTTGTTTATAAAGCATAATTTTACCAAATTACTATCATAATTAGTTTGAGGGGAAAGTTTTTCTTATATCTGAAAAACACAGATTCACATCAGCAATTTTTCAGATAGAAACCTTAAAAGTTATGAGCATATTCACCAGTTTAATCAGTCATTTTGTTAACCTTTGTTAAGTCATCAGGTTTTCTACTAGAATCCTTACCCAGTTGAGAAAATTGTATTTTTCCAAAAGTCCTTTCTATAAATCTTTTTGAAAAGGAAGCATTTTTTTTTAAACTTGGTTAGTGCTGTGACAATATTTTGAGATACTAACTAGAATTATGACTAATAACATTTTACCCAAGCCTATCAGAATTTTGGGAACACCATATAGTTTTTAGGATATCTATGTTAGTAACATTTACCATACAACATAACCCGAGATGTATTACTCACTTGACAATACTTTCCATGTAATACTTTATACAGTTCAGTACAGTTCAGTCTATCATTCATACCCTACTCTTTTTGACCCTATGGATGGCAGTGCGCCATGCCTCCCTATCCATCACTAATTCCTGGAGGTTACCCAAACTCATGTCCATTGAGTCAGTGATGCCATCCAACAATCTCATCCTCTGAGGTCCACTTCTCTTCCCTCCCTCAACCTTTCCCAGCATTAGGGTTTTTCAAATGAGCCAGTTCTTCACATCAGGTGGCAGAAGTATTGGAGTTTCAGTTTCAGCATCAGTCCTTCCAGTGAATGTTCAGGACTTTTTTCCATTAGGATGGATTGGTTAGATGGAGGGATTCTCAAGAGTCTTCTCCAACATCACAGTTCAAAAGCATCAATTCTTCAGCGCTTAGATTTCTTTATAGTTCAAATCTCACATTCGTATATGGCCACTGGGAAAATCATAATTTTGACTAGATGGACCTTTGTTGGCAAAGTAAGGTCTCTGCTTTGTGATAAGTTGTCTAGATTGGTCATAACTTTTCTTCCAAGGAGCAAGCACTTTTAATGTCATGGCTGCAGTCACCATCTGCAGTGATTTTGGAGCCTCCCAAAATAAAGTCTGTCACTATTTCCATTCTTTTCCCATCTAATTTCCATGAAGTAGTGGGACCAGATGCCATGATCTTAGTTTTCTGAATGTTGAGTTTTAAGCCAACTTTTTCACTCTGTTCTTTCACTTTCATCAAGAAGCTCTTTAGTTCTTCTTTACTTTCAACCATAAGGGTGATGTCATATGTATATCTGAGGATATTGATATTTCCCCCAGCAATCTTGATTCCATCTTATGCTTCATCCAGTCCAGCATTTCTCATGCTGTACACTGCATATGTTAAATAAGCAGAGTGACAATATACAGCCTTGATGTACTCCTTTCCCTATTTGGAACCAGTCTGTCGTTCCATGTCCAGTTCTAACTGTTGTTTCTTGACTTGAATACACATTTCTCAAGAGGCAGATCAGGTGGTCTGTTATTCCCATCTCTTGAAGAGTTTTCCACAATTTGTAGTGATCCACACAGTCAAAGGCTTTGGCATAGTCAATAAAGCAGATGTTTTTCTGGAATGCTCTTGCTTTTTCAATGATCCAATGGATGTTGGCAATTTGATCTCTCGTTCCTCTGCCTTTTCTAAATCCAGCTTGAACATCTGGAAGTTCATGGTTCATGTACTGTTGAAACCTGGCTTGGAGAATTTTAAACATTACTTTACTAGCATGTGAGATGAGTGCAATTGTGTGGTAGTTTGAGCATTCTCTGGGGTTGCCTTTCTTTGGGATTGGAATGAAAACTGACCTTTTCTAGTCCTGTGGCCACTGCTGAGTTTTCCAGATTTGCTGGCATATTGAGTGCAGCACTTTCATAGCATCATCTTTTAGGATTTGAAATAGCTCAACTAGGATTCCATCACCTCTTCTAGCTTTGTTCATAGTGATGCTTCCTAAGGCTCCCTTGACTTCGCATTCCAGGATGTCTGGCTCTAGGTGAGGAATCACACCATCATGAATATCTGGGTCATGAAGATCTTTTTTGTACAGTGTATTTTTTCCACCTCTTCTTAATATCTTCTGCTTCTGTTAGGTCCATACCATTTCTGTCCTTTATTGAACCCATCTTTGCATGAAATGTTCCCTTGGTATCTCTAATTTTCTTGAAGAGATCTCTATTCTTTCTCATTCTATTGTTTTCCTCTATTTCTTTGCATTGATCACTGAGGAAGGCTTTCTTATCTCTCCTTGCTATTCTTTGGAACTCTGCATTCAATCGGTATATCTTTCCTTTTCTCCTTTGTCTTTTGCTTCTCTTCTTTTCACTGCTATTTGTAAGGCCTCCTCTGGCAACCATTTTATCTTTTTGCATTTCTTTTTCTTGGGAATGGTATTGATCCTTGTCTCCTGTACACGAAGCTCCATTCATAGTTCTTCAGGCACTCTGTGTATCAGATCTAATTTCTTGAATCTGTTTGTCACTTCCAGCGTGTGATCCTAAGGGATTTGATTTAAGTCATACCTGAATGCTTTAGTGGTTTTCCCTACTTTCTTCAATTTAAGTGTGAATTTGGCAATAAGAAGTTCATGATCTGAGCCACAGTCAGCTCCTGGTCTTTTTTTTTTTTTTTTTTTTGCTGACTGTAGAGAGCTTCTCCATCTTTGACTGCAAAGAATATGGTCAGTATTGACCATCTGGTGGTGTCCATATGTAGTGTCTTCTCTTGTGTTGTTGGAAGGTGTTTGCTATGACCAGTGCATTCTCTTGGCAAAACTCTATTAGCCTTTGTCCTGCTTCCTGCTTCATTCTGTACTCCAAGGCCAAATACTCCATGTGTTTCTTGACTTCCTACTTTTGCATCCCAGTCCCCTATAATGAAAAGCACATTTTTTTTTTTTTTTTTTTTTTTAGTGTCAGTTGTAGAAGGTCTTGTATGTCTTCATAGAACCGTTCAACTTCAGTTTCTTCAGCATCACTGGTCGGGGCATAGACTTGGATTACTGTGAATGGTTTGCCTTGGAAACAAACAGAGATCAGTCTGTCATTTTTGAGACTGCATTTAAGTATTTCATTTCGGACTCTTGTTGACTAGGGTGGCTGCTCCATTTCTTCTAAGGGATTTTTGCCCACAGTGATAGATATAACGCTCATCTGAGTTAAATTCACCCATTCCAGTCCATATTAATTCGCTGATTCCTAAAATGCCGACATTCACTCTTGCCATCCCCTGTTTGTCCACTTCCAACTTGCCTTGATTCATGAACCTAACATTCCAGGTTCCTATGCAGTATTGCTCTTTATAGCATCAGACTTTAGTTCCATCACCAGTCACATCCACAACTGGGTGTCGTTTTTGCTTTGTCTCTGTCTCTTCATTCTTTCTGGAGATATTTCTACATTCATCTCCAGTAGCATGTTGGGCACCTATCGACCTGGGGAGTTCATCTTTCAGTGTTGTATCTTTTTGCCTTTTCCTACTGTTCATGGGGTTCTCAAGGCAGTTGCTATTCCTTTCTCCAGTGGACCACATTTTGTCAGAACTCTCCACTGTGACCCGTCCATCATGAGTGGCCTTATATGGCATGATGCAAAGTTTCATTGAGTTAGACAAGGCTGTGGTCCCTGTGATAAGATTGGTTAGTTTTCTGTGATTGTGGTTTTCATTCTGTCTACCCTCTCATGGAGAAGAATGAGGCTTATGAAAGTTTCCTGATGGGATAGACTGACTGAGAAGGAAACTAGGTCTTGTTTTGATGGGTGGGGACATGCTCAGTAAATGTTTAATCCAATTTTCTCTTGATGGTTGGGATTGCAGTTCCCTCCATATTATTTGACCTGAGGCCAAACTATGGTGGAGGTAATGAAGATACTGGCAATCTCCTTCAAAAGTCCCATGCAGGCACTTCTGTACTCAGTGCCCCCAAGCCTGCAGCAGGCCACCACCGACCCAGGCCTCCACTGGACACTCTTGGACACTCCCGGGCAAGTATGAGTCAGTCTATTTTGGGGTCACTGCTCCTTTCTCCTGGGTCCTGGTGCACACAAGGCTTTATTTGTGCCCTCAAAGAGTCTGTTTCCCCAGTCCTGTGTACGTTCTGATGGTTCTATGGTGGGGTTAATGGTGACCTCCTCCAAGAGGGCTTATTCCATATCCAGGTCTACTGCACCCAGAGCCCCTGCCCTTGCAGCAGTCCACCGCTGACCTGTACCTCCACAGGAGACACTTAAACACAGTTCTGTCTCCGTCTCTGTGGGGTCTCTGGGTCCTAGTGCACACAAGGTTTATTTGAGCCCTCTTAGTGTCTCTGGCAGGTATGGAGTTTCATTCAATTCTAAATGTGTTTCCGCCCCTCCTACTGTCTTGCTGGGACTTCTCCTTTACTCTTGGTCATGAGGTATCTCCTCAGAGTCACTTCAGCACTGTGCAGCCACTGCTCTAGCACTGCACAGCCAATTTTGTATACAAAATGAACCTAATTAGTGTAATATTTCTCTTTGGGATATTTCAGGGACCCTCTGAAGCATCCCAAAGTTTGCTAGAAATCAAGTTCTTCATTAGAATGATTTCGGAAGCTTTGTTAACAAATATCAAAAAGGTTTAGAACACTCAGTCAAATAAGATTATAGGTTATTTTGAAACAATAACTATTCACTTAGCCAAAGTTATAATAAAGGATTTCAGAACAGATCATTTAAGAGATAAAGAAACTTAAATCTATTATCAAAGGTAGCTTAATATCTGTAGAAAAGGTGTCTTCTTAACAGAGAGAAAAACTAAATTCAAGTTTTTTCACCAGCTTATTTTACTTAAAATGTAAACTTAATTAACTTTATTTTAAACTTAGTCATGACTATGTACAAAACTCTTTCCTCATGGTTCACTTTCCACAAAACTTATCAATTTCTGTATCCATTACTCTGTTCTTTCATCCTAAAAAGCCACCTGTAAGTCAGGCTTACTTCCTTTTCCTTTCACAAAATACAACTCCATTCCTCATACCTTCTTTACTGAAAACGCATTTCCTACTTTCCTTAAGCAACCAAGAACTGTCTTTTATTAGCATTTTATAGATTGGTGAGAATAAATAAGAGTAATGATTTCTAACACAAAACAAAACAAAAACTTGCTTTCTTATAGGGAACATCTCAGGATGGCACCAAACACTATTCATTAATGGTGTTTATTCCAAAATCTCTAGTTTCTCTGTAAAAGAAAGTTAGTGTTCAGTAATGAATGTTTCAGAATCTTATTTTATTTGGAAATGAACTAGCTATTCAATAGACTTCCAGCACTTAGTTAGCACAACCTTTAGAAATTGAAGTTGCCCCAATCTGGAGAGACTATTTTAGACAGACATTCCTTAAGCATAATTATTTTTAATAGAGTTTATCTAAAGTTCATATTGCATTTACATTTTTTAGAAATTTCTTCACTTGAGGTAATTTCCTTGTTGACAAAATTGTAACAGATATAATAATATTTAACTTCTATTAAGCCTAGGTACAATGAAAATATTCTGCTTAATGTTAATTACTCTAAGACATGCATATATTAGTTAGATCAACAAACAAACATTAATATAAGGTATTTAATACTGAATATTTCCCAGTTCACATGAGCCTGAAATTCATTTAGGTTAATTTATCTTCTATTTAGAATTATTTGGTTTTTAAGCACTTACTTTTTTTTTAAGGCCAACTAGGTTAGAGCTCATTTACAAACTGATCTCAGCAATCAGCAATATTATCCAAAAAATCAAAGACACACACTGAGACATACGTATATCCAAATAGATATAATAAAAGATCCTATAACTTTGTTTTTCAAACTTAATTATGAATCAGATATAGTAATATGAAACTCACTAGTTGTAAACAAATGGTTGGAATATAATTTTAAAAGATTTTGTTCCTCCCTTTTTTTCCTTTTGGTTTCAGGAATTAGAGATGGTCTAGATAAGTGATCCAGAGAATGCTGGTCTAAAGGTATAGGAAGAATTATTTCCTCAGGAAAAGAATTCTTAAAGAGATAATTTTTTGTCTTCAAACTTTCTCTGGAGTCTAAAGAATATTGTGACAACATTGTCAAAAATCGTATTTTTCTGTGCTCACAGTTTTATAGCCAGAATTTAGACCAGATAGTGTTCAAATTGGCCCTGATTACAAGGGCAGATTGATCCCAGCAGGGACTGTCCCTCTGGGGAATTGGGGGTCTTGATTTGATCAGCCCTGGGCTGTTGATTATAGGAGAAAGTCTTGGACATAACATCAGTCCATTTTCCTATGTCAATAAAGATCTAATATTTTTAGCCATTTTTCTTGTCACTGGATCAAATCTATAGATTGGCCAGTCAAAAAAAAAAAAAAAAAAAAAAAAAGAAAAAAATCCCCCCCGCCTCAAGGAATTCCCAGGTGGAGTGTGGAACCTTAGAGTGAACAATTGCCATATCAGCTCAAGCAGTTTGGACGAGATGTCTGTGCACTCAAACCAAACTAACAATGCCAAACTGAACCAGAACTTCACCAGACAGGAGTCACACTCCAAATGAAACAAAAGGCAAAGAGATGCCCAGAAATCAAAAGCCAGATGGCATAAATGCCAGACATGACTTCCCAGTTCCACTAGATCTGCAACCTGGCAGAGTCAGTGTTAGCAGCCTTTTTAGTTCTGATATAGTTTCAAGCAATTTCTTATTGGCTTCCTGCAAAGAAGTTACTCTATCATTTCCTCATTTAGAAATTTCTAGATACCAGTCAAGGGAAGCATGACGACCTTTTCTAATTGTGTGTGCAAAAATACCAATTTTGGAATATCAAAAGAACCCCAATTTGGCCATTTTAGGTTGATATCTCTTTCAGTATAATTTATTCAATTAACTAGGTACTTGCAAGTATGAGCTCTGTACATATTGTACATAAATCTGGCTGGAGTGTTAGTCAGATGCTGGCTTTCTGACACCCCTTTGCTTCTGTTTTTGAGAGTTTCTGTTTCCCATTTTAAGTTGAATTTGTCAGGGATAAAAATCACTAGTGAACTTCTGTAGTGGGCCCTTGTGCTGCTTGTGAGCTTAACTCCTCCGGAGTCACACCAGATTCATTTTAGCTTGTCTTACATGTCTCGGATTCTGCCTCCAGCAATCTAAGACCACCATGGCTGCTCAGGTCGCTAAATGCCTAGTTCTTATGTGCAACCCTGGGACAAACAAGTATTTTAATTAAAGAGACCACTGCACGGTATGAGGACTAGGCCTCCACCACTCCTGAAAATGTTTCAGTCACCTGAGAAAACCAAAACCAGCCAGAAGGAGTCTTGTCCTTTTCCTTTGGACCAAAGTTCTTCTATATTCTCCTCACTTTTATCCTGACAAATTCTATAATGGCAGTAGAATTGAGGGAAAATGTCAAATCAGCCTCTTACTTAACCACTCAACCAAGACCGTTTAGTCCACTACAATGGAGTGACCTTGGCATCTTTCAGCAGAACCCAGGGTATTCCTTGATTTTTTCCCCCTAATTGATCCCCCCCCACACACACACAGTACCTTTCCACTGGGTGGGTAATTCCCCTGGTGTCTTTCAGCCAGCCCCCCACCCAGTATCTTTTGCCTGGGTGGGAATTTCTCAGTATCTGTCAAGCGAGCCCCACTCAGTGTTTAGACCATGAGTGGGTATACCCAGGATGTTTCATCCTCTACCCCCACCCCACCCCACCATATCTTTCCTACTAGGAGGGGACAGGTAACCTGCTCCACTGCCAAATAAAACTCAGAATCTCAACCAATATGGGAAATTCAAAAACCAGGAGAGACTTACTCAAATTCGTTTCCACTCCCCAAGGAGGTGGATGGGCACAAGGGGTCACTGCTGGTACCAGAGTTCCAGTTCCTTTTGGAGTCCAGTCGAAGTAGAGAAGTTTGGGTCCCTTTGTGATCACCATAACTGTCAACTAAAAAAGATGTGCAACTTGGGAGTTGCAAGTTAAGTTTTATTTTGGGCAAAATGAGGACTGCAACCTGGGAGGCTGCATCTCAGATAGCTCTGAGAGACTGCTCCAAATCGGCAGTGGGGGAAGGTCAATATACAAGGTTTTGGTGAAGAGGGAGTTCAATACCTTGAAGCACTCATTTTAACAAAAGGTTTTTGGTTAGTCATGAGGATCTGATGTCACCATGAAGGGATTTAGTGCTTCTCTAGATATGAGGAGATGCAAAGATTGAGATCATAAAATTTGTTCCTAAAAGCATCCAACTATCTAAAGACCTGTCTCACCAGATTCCCTGTAGCACAGAGTGCCTCACTCCACCTTGAATTCCCTCAGGGGTTGTTGAAGGTCAACAGCTATAACAGCATGGGGTTCAATCTCCATGGCAGATGGCAAATGCCTTTGTTTTTCAGTCATTGGCAATGCTCTTGGTAAGTGCCAATTTGTAATTGACATATGTTAATTTAGATCCACAGACTTAAATATCAGGTATCAACTTAATAGTGAATATTCCCAGTTCACTTGAACCTGAAAGTCATCTTAGTCAGTTTTCTTAAAATGTAAGTGCTTTTTATTAAAATTAAATTGAACCCTTTATAAATTTGATTCTAATAATACCTTTCAGAAGTAGAGATATCTCATATGTATAATGTGTACACAGACATAAACAAACTAGAGATCTCATGACTTTACTAACAGCTTATGAACCAGATATTACAATACTGATATCAATTTACAAACAGTTAAACAGTTGGAATAACTTAAAGTTAATTGTTCAGATGATTAAGACTTATTATCTGTAAAGTTTGGCTGAGGAACATACTCAGCAGTTTCAATTTGAAACTGCTGCTTTTCCCCCCTTGATTTCCCAGGTCTTGACTGCTTAATTGGACTTAATCTTAGCTCTTAGATGCCTGTATTCATAGTCTGGTTTAAACATATGTGAGACAAAAGCAGTTTTCCAAATAACCTTTCTACCATAAAAAGTTACTAAAATCAGAGGTAAGATTTTTAATCAAACTGAAATTTAATTTACGAAATTCTATGTTTTATAACTTTTAAAACTTTCATAACTTTTTAATTCATTTATTTATTTTCAGTGGGTTTTGTCATACATTGATATGAATCAGCCATAGAGTTACACGAATTCCCCATCCCGGTCTCCCATCCCACCTCCCTCTCCACCCGATTCCTCTGGATCTTCCCAGCCCAACAGGCCCGAGCACTTGACTCATGCCTCCCACCTGGGCTGGTGGTCTGTTTCACCACAGATAATATACATGTTGTTCTTTCGAAACATCCCACCCTCCCCTTCTCCCACAGAGTTCAAAAGTCTGTTCTGTACTTCTGCGTCTCTTCTTCTGCCCTGCATATAGGACCATCGTTACCATCTTTCTAAATTCCGTATATATGTGTTAGTATACTGTAATGTTCTTATCTTTCTGGCTCACCTCACTCTGTATAATGGGCTCCAGTTTCATCCATCTCATTAGAACTGATTCAAATGAATTCTTTTTAACGGCTGAGTAATATTCCATGGTGTATATGTACCACAGCTTCCTTATCCATTCATCTGCTGATGGGCATCTAGGTTGCTTCCATGTCCTGGCTATTATAAACAGTGCTGCGATGAACATTGGGGTGCACGTGTCTCTTTCAGATCTAGATTCCTCAGTGTGTATGCCCAGAAGTGGTATTGCTGGGTCATATGGTAGTTCTATTTCCAGTTTTTTAAGAAATCTCCACACTGTTTTCCATAGTGGCTGTACTAGTTTGCATTCCCACCAACAGTGTAAGAGGGTTCCCTTTTCTCCACACCCTCTCCAGCATTTATTGCTTGTAGACTTTTGGATAGCAGCCATCCTGACTGGCATGTAATGGTACCTCATTGTGGTTTTGATTTGCATTTCTCTGATAATGAGTGATGTGGAGCATTTTTCATGTGTTTGTTAGCCATCTGTATGTCTTCTTTGGAGAAATGGATTAATCTCAAAAATATACAAGCAACTCCTGAAGCTCAATTCCAGAAAAAGAAATGACCCAATTAAAAAATGGGCCAAAGAACAAAACTTTCATAACTTTTTTTAGAGGCTTACCAGGTGGCGCTGGTGGTAAAGAACCCACCTACCAATGCAGGAGATTTAAAAGGTGTGGATTCGATCCCTGGGTTGGGAAGATTCCCTGGAAAAGGGCATGGCAACCCACTCCAGTATTCTTGTTGGAGAATCCTACCCACAGAGGAGCCTGGCAGGCTGCAGTTCGTGGGGTAACAAAGAGTCAGACACGACTGAAGCAACTTAGCACAAAGGCACATGTTTTATAACTTTAGAGTTTTAATTTAGCATGTCTTCAAAGGTTTGTATAAGGCATTTAACAAAGATCTCTCTGAGTTTATAAATTAAATCAATGCAAAATCACTATTTTTTTTTTTAATATTAACCCTTACATGTTAATTCTCAATTTACTTACTTTGTATTACTAAGGTAATTGGTTTCCTCGGTATGGTTAGTTAATAGTTCCTTAGTGGCAATCTATATGCCTTGTTTATTCCAGGATATAATTAAATAAGAGCTGTAACGAATTTATGTCAAGCCCCTTTAAATATACCAATTTATACACCTTTACCTAAATTCTACCAAATTCTATACCTTTAACTTTAGTTTTCATAAGGATCCAGTCAACAATCTTTGTTTGATCTTAGAAGAGAGTTTAGAAAGCTTTTTTGTTGTTGTTGTTGTTATTCCATATTTTACCTACTTTTACATAGAAAGCTCTGGGATCCCCAGAGTAGCATAGAGCAAAGGAAGTCAGGCCCTTTGGCCTAACTGTCCCGAAATAATTGTCGGTCAGATATCTCAGTGTAAATTTTTCTAGCCCCTTAAATATATAACTTTAAACTGGGTAAATAGAACAGACTTTTTTATTTTTAATGTTGGGAACGAATAGGGGGGGATCTCTCTTGGCTCATTCACTTTAGGTAGTGCAGTAATATCAAATCTTAATCACATAAATGTCTATTTTATTTATGCCATTCTAAATACCATCCAAAGGATGTTTTAAAATTCATTTTAGGTAAATCTTTTTTAATTTTTTTAATATCATTGAAATAATAACTAAACTTTCCCCCTCCCAAGTTTTTTTGTTGATATTCTTAATTGCTATTATTAACATCTGTAAGGCACATTGAGGAGAAGGCCTCAATGAAGCTTCCTAAACCAGTTTCTCATTCTAAAATAAAAGGTTCTTAGATTAGTATGACTTTTGTTTATACGTTCAAACAAAATAATTGTTTACAATGAGAGCACTCTGGATTTAACAATTTGTTAGTTTCTAAATTTTCAAAGGATCCCATTTGGCCCCCAATAAATTATATCTCCAGAGAGATGCAAATGATTAAGAATGCAAAAAGATCTCTTGTAGGCCTAACACAAACACACAATAGAACAACCTAGGAAGATCAGACAGAACATTTACATCTCAAAGACACAGAGAAATCTGAGCTTCCCCTCAGAATGCCTTGTTTAAGGTTTTACTATGCAAGTTTTTTAAGTTTTTACTGCTGCTGCTTCTGCTAAGTCGATTCAGTCGTGTCCGACTCTGTGCGACCCCATAAATGGCAGCCCACCAGGCTCCTCCATCCCTGGGATTCTCCAGGCAAGAATACTGGAGTGGGGTGCCATTTCCCTCTCCAATGCATGAAAGTGAAAAGTGAAAGTGAAGTCACTCAGTCATGGCTTAAGTTTTTACTACTTACACACTAAACAGCCCCCTCAATACTTAGGGCGAGATTTAATTTTTCCAGTTAACTAGGTACTTGCAAGCATGAGCTCTGTTCCTCATTTCTTTCTAGAACAGAACCACCTCGGTGTTTTTCAACAGAGCCCCAGGTATTTCTTCTTAACATCCGACTGAGCCTGCCTTCACCAGTGCCTTTCCACTGGGTGGGTATTTTCTCAGTATCCTTCAACTGAGACCCACCCAGTATCTAGATCCCGGGTGGGTATGTCCTGGTGATCTTTCAGCTGGGCCCCCTACAGTTCTTCAACTGAGAGGTGGACAGGTACCTGCTATACTCCACTAAATAAAAATTCAAGATCTCAACAAATATGGGAGATCCGAGGATCAAGAGAGACTTCTCAAGCCCATTCTGAACTCCAAAGGAAGTGGATGGGCCCAAAGGGCCTCTGCTGGTACCATGGCTCTGGTTTCTCGCAGAGTTCAGGTGGAGGAGAGAGAGCTACTCTGGGTCCCTTCATGTTGGTTGCCAAAACTGTCAACTAAAAAAATACTCAAAACCTAAAAGTTGAGAGTTAGATTTTATTCAGTGCGAATGTTAAGATTTGAGCCCAGCAAAAGTATCTCAGGTGACACGGAGAACTGACTCTGAGGGGGCAGGGGAGGAGCCAGGCTATATACAAGTTTGGAGCAAGGGACAGAGGACTGAATATGAAAAGATTACTGTTAATAAAGGGAAAACTAAATCTCACACATGAAAAATTTTAGTGATCTTCTATGCATTGGAAGGAAAGTTATGACCAACCTAGATAGCATATTAAAAAGCAGAGACATTTCTTTGCCAACAAAAGTCCGTCTGGCCAAGGCTATGGTTTTTTCCAGTGGTCATGTATGGATGTGAGAGTTGGTCTGTAAAGAAAGCTGAGTGCCAAAGAGTTCATGCTTTTGAACTGTGGTGTTGGAGAAGACTCTTGAGAGTCCCTTGGACTGCAAGGAGAGATCCAACCAGTCCATCCTAAAGGAGATCAGTCTTGGCTGTTCATTGGAAGAACTGATGCTGAAGCTGAAACTCCAGTACTTTGGCCACCTCATGGGAAGAGTTGACTCATTGGAAAATACCCTGATACTGGGAGGGATTGGGGGCAGGAGGAGAAGGGGACGACAGAGGATGAGATGGCTGGATGACATCACCAACTCGATGGACATGTGTTTGAGTAAACTCCGGGAGTTTGCTATGGACAGGGAGGACTGGCGTGCTGCGATTCATGGGGTCGCAAAGAGTCAGACACGACTGAGCGACTGAACCGAACTGAACTGAAATGATGTATGGGAAGATGGCAGCATCCAGGCTTGCTGAAATCATGACTTTCATATGGGTCTAGCTATCTGGGGCCAATCCTGCTTTCTTTATTGTTCACATACTAATTCTTCATTTACCCTAAGAGATGGTGAATGTGGCAGATGGCCTCCTCTCATATCCCCCACAGCTTCTCAGCACTTACCAGAGAGGAAGAAACTGATAGCTTCCTAATAGTTGATTTTGTTTCACTTGGGCTCATATATCTACATTTGGGAAAGGCTTGTCCACTGGTAGAGCCTAAAGCAGAAAACATTTTTTTTCACAAATACTCTTGTGGGTCTTTTGCCTCTCCATGTAAACCTTAGAATCAATTTGTCGATATCCATAAAATAACTTGTTAGAATTTTCATTGGGATTTCATTGAATCTACAGATCAATTTGGAAAGAATTGACATCCTCACGATATTGATTTTTTTCCTATCCATGAACATGGACTATCTTTAAATTTATTTAGTTCTTTTTTGATTCATTTCATCGTAACTTTGTATTAGTTTTCCTTATATAGATCTTGTATATATTTTATTAGATTTACACCTAAGTTTTTTGCTTTTTTGGATGCTAATATAAATGGTATTGTGTTTCAATTTCAAACTTCACTTGTTCATTGTTGATATATAGGAAAGCAATTGATTTTTGTGTGCATGCATTAATCTTATAATTGCTTACTGGTTTCAGGAATTTTTTGTCAATACTTAAGAATTTTTTTTTAATGTAGATGATCATGTTATCAGCAAACATAGACAGTTTTATATCTTCTTTGTAAATTTGTATACCTTTTATTTTCTTTTCTTGCTATGTTGCATTGGCAAGGACATCTAGTACAATATTGAAAAGGAGTAGAGAAGAGAGGGGATATTCTTGCTTTCCTCCTGATCTTAGTGGGAGAGTATTAAGCTTTTTATTATTGCATATTTATCTATAAGATTTTGTAGATAGTCTCTATCAAACTGAGAAATTTTTCTCCAATTTTTAATTTGCTGAGAGGTTTTATCATGAATGACAGATTTTGTTAAGTGCTTTTCATGCATCTGTTGATATGATGATATTATTTCTCCTTTTTAATCAATTGATATGGTAGATTATATTATTTGATTTTCAAATATTGAACCAGTCTTCTATACCTAGGGTAAGTCTCACTTAGTCACTGTGGGGTTTCTTATACCTTTTTTTACTTCTTATACTTTTTTGTATTTGATTTGTAATATTTCATTGGGGAGATTTCCAACTGTATACATAATACATTTGTAGTACTCTTTTCTTGTAATGTCTTATTTGGTTTTATATTATGGTAAAACTGGCCTTGATGAGTTGGGAATTATTCCCTATGCTTTTATCCTCTGAAAAAGGTTGCAACTAATTGGCAAAATTTCTTATCTAACTGTTTGGTACAATTCAATAGTAAATCTGTCTGGGTCTGACACTTTCTGTCTGGGAAGGTTATTATTTATTGGTTCAGTTTTATTAATGGCTATAAGCTTAGCCTGATTATCTCTTTCTGTGTGAGTTTTGGCAGATTGTGACTTTTATGGTATTACTAAATTTCATCTAGGTTATCAGATTTGTGGGCATAGTCTTGTTTGAACTATTATTATTGTTTTGATGTACATGGAATTTGTAGTTAGTCATTTCATTTATGTTATTGGAATTTGTGTCTTATCTCTTTTCTTATCCTGGCTAAAGGCTTATTGATTTACTGATCTTTTCAAATTATCAATTTTTGGTTCTGTTAATTTTTTTCCATTGTTTTTCTGTTTTCAATTTCATTGATTTCTGCTCTGATTCTTATTATTGCTTTTCTTCTGCTTGCTTTGGGGATTTAATTTGATTGTTTTCTAGTGGAAACAGATGATTGATTTTAGACCTTCCTTCTTTTCTAATGTATATATTCAGTGCTATACAACTTTTTCTAAATGCTGCTCTCACCGCATTCTACAAATTTTGATAAATTGTATTTTCATTGAGTTGAAAATACTTTTAAATGTCAACTGAGATGTCTTCTCTGAATTATGTGTTATTTCAAAGTATTTTGTTTAATATTGACATATTTGGCACTTTTCAAGTTATATTTTTGTTAGTGATTTCTAGTTTAATTCCACTGTGGTGTGAGGGAAGACATTGTATGATTTATCTTCTTTTAATTTGTTCAGCTGTGTTTTATGACTCATAATGTAGTTTATCTTAGTGTATATCCCATGTGAACTTGAGAAAAATGTATATTCTGCTGTTGTTGGATGAAGCAGTCTATAGATATTGATTATATCTAGTTGGTTGATGGTGTTTTTGTGTTCAATGACGTACTTATTGATTTTCTATCCACTGGATCTGTCCATTTCTGAGAGGGGTGTTAAGTTTCCAACTCTGACAGTAGAGTCATTTATTTCTCCCTGCAGTTCTATCAGTTTGTGTATTACATGGTTTGATACTTTGCTGTTATACACATTAAGAATTTTTATGTCTTTTTAAATAACATGATCCTTTTCTCACTATATAATGGCCTTTATCCCTGATGACTTTCCTTACTTTGAAGTCTACTTTGTCTGAAATTAATATAGCTATTCTTTCTTTCTTTTGATTGGTTAGGATGATATACTTTTCTCCATTCATTTCCCTTTAATCTATATGTGTCTTTATATTTAAAGTGGGTTTATTGTAGGTGACACATTTTGCATTATGCTTTTTAATCAACTCATAGTAGTGCCATTTAATTTGTACATTTAGACCACTGACATTCAAAGTGTGTGTGTATGTTAGTCACTCAGTCATGTCTGACTCTTTGTGACCCCATGGATTGTAGCCCCTCAGGCTCCTCTGTCCATGGGATTATCCAGGAAAGAATGCTGGAATGGATTGCCATTCTCTTCTCCAGAGGATCTGCTTGACCCAGGGATCGAACCATGGTCTCCTGCATTGCAGGCAGATTCTTTATCATGAGCTACAAGGAAGTCCTGACATTCAAAGTGATTATTGATATATTTGGATTAATATCTACCATATTCATTACTAGGCTTCCCTGATGGCTCAATGATAAAGAATCTGCCTGCAATGCAGGAGACATGTGTTCAATCCCTGGGTTGGGAAGACCCCCATAGAAGGGAATGGCAACCCACTCCTGTATTCTTGCCTAGAGAATTCCATGGACAAAGGAGCCTGGCAGGCTATAGTCTATAGAGTCACAAAGAGTTGAACATGACTGAGTGATTAATACTCAAATTCACTACTCTTTTCTGTGTGTTGCCCTTATTCTTTGTCCCTAATTTTATCTTCCACTTTTTTCTGTCTTTTGTTTTATTAATTGAGAATGTCATAGGATTCTATCTTTTCTTAGTATATCATATACACTTTTATTTTTAAACTTGTTTGATATATCTGGTCCGATAATTATAACATCAATGCCTTGTCTGGTTTTTGGTGCTTGCTGGAGCTTCCTTGGTGGCTCAAATGGTAAAGAATATGGCTACCAATGCAGGACAGGTGAGTTCAATTCCTGGGTCAGGAAGATCCTCTGGAGAAGGAAATGGAAATCCACTCCAGTATTCTTGTCTAGAGATCCCATGGAGAGAGGAGACTGGTGGTCACAAAGCATCCATGGGGTCCATGGGGTTGTAAAGAGTAGGACACAACTGAGCAAGTAACACTTTCACTGTCTCTTCATTATATTGTTTGCCTTTTGTGTATGCCTTGTATCTTTTTATTGATGGTTGGGCATGAAGTATAGGATGAAAGGAACTAATGTTCAGGGTAGAGGAAGTTTCTGTAGCCCTATGGTTAGGTCTTAGTCTTTCAGTGAGCTAATGCCTCTGGACTGTGAACTACACAAGTATTTCTTTTTTTTTTCTCCCCCCTTAAGTGGGAGAGGATGGCTAGTGTGGGCTGGAATTGGGTATTTTCCTTCTTGCATGTGAAAGTCTAGAGCTGGCTAGAGTTGGGTGTTTCCTTTCCCCCAGGTTAGTTAGGTTCTGATAATACCCAAGCAGGTTAAGCTCTGGTTAACAAGTTTCTCCTGAGGGCAGACCTGATTAAGAGGAAGAGAGAGCTCTGAAGTATTTAAAAATCATTCCTTTTCCATTCCCACTGCTGAAAACCTGAGGAGATTTTTCTCAAGCATTTACTATGGGATCTAACTGAGCTCCTGGTGTTATATCTCACAATATTGCATGATCTCCTATGAGTGAATCCCTCTGTTTTCTAAGCCACCCTGAAATATTTAGCTCACATGTTATGTCTTAGTAGAAAGAAGAAATTATTAGTATGTGCATGTTTATGTGTGTGTATGCATGTGAACTTGTGTGTACCTCTTTTTCTTCTTCCATCCTCTGCCATCTTTCCTCTCTCTGTTGTGTTGTTCAGCAGTATTGCTGCTTGTTTTTAACCCTTCTCTTTCTCTTTGCCCAGCAAGTCATTTCTGGTCCCCCCTGTAGTCACTTCCCAATCAATCTTACACACTCCAATCCCATTCTCCATTAAATTCATGTTAAAAAATAGTTTATTGATTTTGTCTGCTGGTAGTCATAAGTCATATTGCATGTTAGATGAATTTTTAGATGGCTATTGACATTAAATGTATGTCAATGTATCTTTTGATGAGTGCAAATACAGTAAAATGTTAAGTTCCAGAATTGAATGATTTTTATTTAGTAAAAAATAAGAACATTATTATTAAACAGTTGAGGTAAACCCATGATAGCAGAACAATGGACTCAAAGAAAAAGCTTTTTTCCTCTTCAAAGTTTGATGGTCCATATTACACTATGTGAGATGCAGGTTAATTGAATATAAATATGAAAGGTATAACTGAATGACAACATATATGGATCACCACATGTATTTTGATAATCATCTGCTTCAGATTGCTCAGAGTTCTTACAATGAATATCTGATTCATATTCTCATCAGAGATGTCCAGAAATTAAAGTGAATGCCAAATGTCAGTGGTGTTGGTAAATCAACATATACTAGTTGTCAACCCTAATATATTACTGTATAATATGACTTCCATATTAGAGCTTTTTGTGATTTCACTTTAAGTAAAGCATCTTCATCTTGTAGAGTTAGAAACAAACTAGGCTTTAAATCAGTCAACAAAGGAACTTAAAATTAAAATCACACTATTCTGCATAAGTTTATCTATTCCCCTTGCAAAAATTTATCATGAAATACTGGGATTTTTTTTTAACATAAACTTGATATTGTGCTCATAAGAATTCAATAGTTTAGATTCAGAAGTATATTTCTTATTCTCTTAGATTTTATGCTATCATGTGTCTAATTGGTATACAGAGTGTTGAGCACCACTGACAATTTCTAGCATATTCTGCCCCCTAGTTTCAGTAGTGTAGAAAGTGACATACTTAGCTGTATATCACCTTTGTTATTTCCTGTTTCAATTAGATGGAATAGTAGAGCCATCACTTGGGTAGTTGGACATTTTAAGATTGTGTCCCACTGATAAACATCAAAGACTTCTAATTACATGTGCTACAGAAAACTAAGATCATGGCATCCGGTCCCATCACTTCATGGCAAATAGATGGGGAAACAGTGGTTGACTTTATTTTTCTCCAAAATCACTGCAGATGGTGATTGCAGCCATGAAATTAAAAGAGGCTTCCTCCTTGGAAGGAAAGGTATGACCAACCTAGATAGCATATGAAAAAGCAGCGACATTACTTTGCCAACAAAGGTCCATCTAGTCAAGGCTATGGTTTTTCCAGTAGTCATGTATGGATGTGAGAGTTGGACTATAAAGAAAGCTGAGCACTGAAGAATTGATGCTTTTGAACTGTGGTGTTGGAGAAGATTCTTGATAGTCCCTTGGACTACAAGGAGATCCAACCAGCCCATCCTAAAGGAGATCAGCCCTGGGTGTTCATTGGAAGGACTGATGTTGAAACTGAAACACCAATACTTTGGCCACCTGATGCGAGGCACTGACTCATTGGAA
This sequence comes from Muntiacus reevesi, assembly GCF_963930625.1. NCBI lineage: Eukaryota > Metazoa > Chordata > Mammalia > Artiodactyla > Cervidae > Muntiacus > Muntiacus reevesi. The sequence continues at coordinate 84,707,280 of NC_089271.1, read as the reverse complement.
AAGACCCTGATGCTGGGAAAGATTGAGGGCAGGGGGAGAAGGGGACGATAGAGGATGAGATGGTTGGATGACATCACCGATGGACTTGGGTGGACTCCAGAAGTTGGTGATGGACAGGGAGGCCTGGTGTGCTGCAGTTCATGGGGTCATAAACAGTCAGACACAACAGAGCCACTCAACTGAACTGAACTAATGCTTTATAGTGCTGTTAGGGATTTAATTTAATGGAGCTTTCAGAATCAAATGAGTCTTGTGTTGATGCCTTAAGTACTTGAAAAGGAACTATCATCAGTTTATAGTACCTTATTAACCAGATCAAGAAATCCCTCAGACTAGCAGAGAAGAGGTAAAAATGGATATTACAAGCATTTTATACAGTATGGCAAGAAGGAAGTCTTAAAATATGTCTATTGATTAATTTCATAAAACTCGTAAGACAACCAGAATAACCTGTACTATTGCTCTACAATATTACTGTATATTTGACATCACTTACTTTCTTCTTTCTCAAATTCTATGTTACTACTGAGGTTTGAAGTAGTAAATCCATAAATGGATTTTAACTGGAGATGGAGCATTTTTAGTAAAACATTTTCTAACAGAATCTAAATTCCTTAACCTGACATTCAAAACCATCACAAATTAGCCCTTACCAACCATCCCAGATTTTTTTCATTTATTCTTGTTTATGAGCTTGCCATTTTAACATAACTTTTACTCCACTTCAGATATGCTTGTGAAATTTCATATTTGTACCTTTGTTTGTAACAATAACAACTACCACTTATTAAGCATTTATCACATGTCATGCATATACAAAGTGCTTTTCATGCATTATAACCCAATGCCCTAAGCCTTCATTTAAATATCATCTCCTCTGTAAAACCAGACACAATTTGTTCTGTATGCTTCTATAGCACTTTGCTCATGCATCAATCATGTATTTTTCGCACTCCATTATAAATAAACTATTGTGACTAGAATACTATCCCTTTGAGAAGAAGCTGCATGTTATATTTGGCTTCGATTGCCCCTACCTAGTACCTAACAAAAAGAAGTAGGACAGACTAGGTGTTCAATCAACATATGTAGAAAAGTTATCATTAGTGAGCCACTGTGGATGATTGCTAAGGGAACATGAGCAATACTCAAAGAGTTTATGTTATTGTAGAGAAAACATGACAAATGCAAAGTAACTATACTACTAGACCAGATGTAGTAAAAACCTTCAGAGATGACAAACTATTTGACAAGATCAGAAAAAAAAGATATGACTTCTGACTTGGTGTGGTTAGGAGATAAAAATACTAAGAAATAGCTTAATGTTCATAGATTTTGAAGTTATTTTGGTCATCATTCAATAAACATTTCCTGAGGGACTGCTGTTTGTCAGACGCTGTGCTAGACCCACTAGACAATAAATATAAGACATAGGTTTGTTTTCTAAGAATACAATATCTGGTGTGGGAGAAACATGTGCAAAATGACAATTTAAAAACAACCTGGAAACACAGAAAGGAGCACAGCATACTTTAACACCAATGGGGTTTTTCTAAAAAAAAAAAAAAAAAAAAAAAAAAAAAAAAAAACCAGACACAGTAGTAGCAGGTATTTCAGTGTTAAGAAAGAATTTCTGAAGGAAGTAATGATTGAGCTAAATGGAACAGGGCTGGATTTGAGCAAGGTGTTAGTACTTAATGGCTGTATAACTTCAAAACCAGCTGAGGGATGTATGTGAGTACTAATAACTGGGTTGGCCAAAAAGTTTGTTTCGGCTTTTCCAAAAGAAGTTATGGAAAACCCAGTTGAACTTTGGGTCAGCTGAATATAATTGCAGGATACTTATGAAAGTTAAAATGGGTAAAGCACTTAAACTAGGATGCACTTAGAAGATCCTGTTCAATAATGGTTCTTTTCCTATCCTCTTTCTCTTTTTTGAACTAAAATATTGACTGCCATATCAATAAACAAAGGATGTGCAGCCATCAAGCCACCATATTATAGCCGCGCAGATGGTGAGCCCTGAGGGAACTCAGGAAGGAAAGAAAGAGTGCCAGCCATCTAGCAGTCATCTGCTGTAGCCAACCCCTGATGGTGTACCCTGAGGAGACAGGATGAGAAAGCACAGGATGCTGGCCCCAGATAGCTGAGATAGCAAAGGAATGATCTCAGTGAGCCTTCTGTCCATGGGATTCTCCAGGCCAGAATACTGCAGCGGGTAGCCATTCCCATCTCCAGGGGAGCTTCCCAACGCAGGGATTGAACCCAGGTCTCCCGCATTGCAGGCGGATTCTTTACAGTCTGAGATACCAGGAAAGCCCCCAGTGAGCCCAGACTCTTGCATCTGCCTATATGTAGAAAAGTATTGAATTCTTCAAATTGAGATATTTGGTTTTCTTTTATCAACAATAATCTTTTGCTGTTTCTACTATCTAGTATTTTGTTGCAAAAATTCTAATATATCCTGGCTCCCTGCTTGCCTCTTTGGAACCATTTCTCAGAGTTAACAGAGATGCTGTGTTCCAGGGTTGAAGTCCTCAGAACGTCCACTGAATAAAACATAACTCTCAGCTTTTAGAGTGTGCATTTTTTTTTTCAGTTGACACTTTTCTTCAGCTTCACTTGTTGCTTTCATATGTGCACATTTACATTTAGGTGCAGCAAGAATGAGACATCAGTCCTCCAAGCTGAAACATATACATGATAAATTTCCTGTTTGGTAAATCATGTACTTTGAAAAACCCTGTCAGTGAAAGCTCTAGCTATTCCTAGATTGAAATTATTTAAAAAGGAAATGTATTAGCTGATGTACAGAATCTACAAGTAGCATCTGAGTGACCACATTGTTCATTTTTTTAGACTAGATATCTCTTTTTTGTTCAATTCTTCAAAGACTCGTGGCTCCCTTGAATCATCTTACACTGTTATGACTGAATGAACCTCTGTGCAAAGTTCAAAGATTAATTGACCCCAGGGGTGTGGAGTCTGTATGTAAATTGAAATTTTTTATTGGATTTCACTTCTAACAGAGCATGACTGTGATGTTAAGTGGAGCTGGTGTTAAAAGGTAGTAATCTTTTTTACTGAGAAGATACTGAAAAGGAAAAGAAATAATTCCCTGATCAAGCACTTCAACCAGTCGATTAGTGTTGAGGCAGAGATGTTAACCTCTTGTTCTCTAACTACAAAATGGTAGACTGACAATATTCATTAGTACTTTTCCTTGAAGAAAGCTGCAAAAAAGCATTCTCACCCTGGACATAAGCAATAAATTCTGAAGCCTCCGAATGCCCAGTGTTCATTGTAAGCTCTGTGAAATCTTGGTCACTGGGTCACCACAGTCCAGTTTCCTGACAACTTAATTTGCAAGTCATTACCACTTGCAAATCAGTCAGAAAGAATCATTCAAATTGAAATAATACAATACAATGGAGATCTTAGCCTTTTTATTTCAGTTATTTATCATAAAAGGATTTGTTTTAAATTTTTGTTTGAAACTAAACAGTATATTGATTAGTTTTCAACAATTCATGAATCACAGTTCAACACAAAGTACTTTAAATTGAGGCAGTCAGAAAATACAGCAGACCAATTTTAGCTTAGCTGCATATATTATAGGGAATAATGATATAAAAATTCTTGTCTTTATCTAAATGCTTCTGATTTTTCCCAAGACAAATGGCTTGTGCCTGTGATAGTCAAAGATGAAAACAGAGATAAAAGTTAAAGGCTAAATTTCGGTGATCTGAGTGGAAGCTTTGGCAAATGAGCAGAGTAATGAGTCTGGGTTTGGTCCACAATAAATAAACTTATTCTCTGGACTAGTTTGTTTATTTATTTATTTATTTTTAATATAAATTTATTTATTTAATTGGAGGCTAATTACTTTACAATATTGTAGTGGTGTTGCCATACATTGACATGGATCCACCACGGGTGTACATGTGTTCCCATCCTGAACCCCCCAACCACCTCCATCTCCATCCCATCCCTCTGAGTCATCCCAGTGCACCAACCACTAGCACCCTGTCTCATGCATTGAACTCGGACTGGCGATCCATTTCATATATGATAGTATACATGTTTCAATGCCATTTTCCCAAATCATCCCACCCTCGCCCTCTCCTACAGAATCCAAAAGACTGTTCTATACATCTGTGTCTCTTTTGCTGTCTCAAATATAGGGTTATAGTAACCACCTTTCTAAATTCCATATAAATGCATTAGTATATTGTATTGGTGTTTTTCTTTCTGGCTTACTTCACTCTGTATAATAGGCTCCAGTTTCATCCATCTCATTAGAACTGATTCAAATATATTCTTTTTAATGGCTTGGTAATATTCCATTGTGTATATGTACCACAGCTTTCTTATACATTCATCTGCTGATGGGCATCTAGGTTGCTTCCATGTCCTCTCTATTATAAACAGTGCTGTGATGAACATTGGGGTACACGTGTCTCTTTCAATTCTGATTTTTCTTCAGTGTGTATGCCCAGCAGTGGGATTTCTGGGTTGTATGGCAGTTCTATTTCCAGTTTTTTATGGAATCTCCACACTGTTCTCCATAGTGGCTGTACTAGTTTGCATTCCCACCAAGAGTGTAAGAGGGTTTCCTTTTCTCCACACCCTCTCCAGCATTTATTGCTTGTAGACTTTTGGATAGCAGCCATCCTGACTGGCGTGTAATGGCACCTCACTGTGGTCTGATTTGCATTTCTCTGATAATGAGTGATGTTGACCATCCTTTCATTGTTTTTTAGCCATTTGTATGTCTTCTTGGAGAAATGTCTGTTTAATTCTTTGGCCAATTTTTTTTTATTGGGTCATTTATTTTTCTGGAATTGAGCTGCAAGAGTTGTTTGTATATTTTTGAGATTAATTCTTTGTGAGTTGCATCGTTTGCTATTATTTTCTCCCATTCTGAAGACTGCTTTTCACCTTGCTTATAGTTTCACTCGTTGTGCAAAGCATTTAAGTTTAATTAGGTCCCATTTGTTTATTTTCACTTTTATTTCCAATACTCTGGGAGGTGGGTCATAGAGGCTCCTGCTGTGATTTATGTTGGAGAGTGTTTTGCCTATGTTTTACTCCAGGAGTTTTATCATTTCTGGTCTTACATTTAGATCTTTAATCCAGTTTGAGTTTATTTTTGTGCATGGTGATAGAAAGTGTTCTAGTTTTATTCTTTTACAAGTGATTGGAGCCTGGTGGGCTGCCGTTTATGGGGTCATACAAAGTTGAACATGACTGACGTGACTTAGCAGCAGCAGCAGACCAGTTTTCCCAGCATCACTTGTTAAGGAAATTGTCTTTTCTCCATTGTGTATGCTTGCCTCCTTTGCTGAAGATAAGGTGTCCGGAGGTGTGGGGATTTATCTCTGGGCTTTCTATTTTGTTCCATTGATCTATATTGTTTTCTTTGTGCCAGTACCATACTGTTTTGATGACTGTAGCTTTGTAGCAGAGCCTGGAGTCAGGCAGGTTGATTCCTGCAGTTCCATTCTTCTTTTTCATGATTGCTTTGGCTATTTGAGGTTTTTCTATATTTCCATACAAATTGTGAAATTATTTGTTCTAGTTCTGTGAAAAATACCGTTGGTAGCTGGATAGGGATTATATTGAATCTATAGATTGCATTGGGTAGTATACTCATTTTCACTATATTGATCCTTCCAGTCCTTGAACATGGTATATTTCTTCATCTATTTGTGTCCTCTTTGATTTTTTTCATTAGTGTATTATAGTTTTCTATATATAGGTTTTTTGTTTCTTTAGGTAGATATATTCCTAAGTATTTTATTCTTTTCATCGCAATGTCAAATTGAATTGTTTCCCTAATTTCTCTTTCTGTTTTCTCATTGTTAGTGTATAGGAATGCAAGGGATTTTTTTTTGTGTTAATTTTATATCATGCATCTTTACTATATTCATTGATTAACTCTAGTAATTCTCTGGTGGAGTCTTTACGGTTTTCTGTGTAGAGGATCAACCCCAAAGAATGCTCAAACTACCACACAATTGCACTCATCTCACACGCTAGTAAAGTAATGCTCAAAATTCTCCAAGCCAGGCTTCAGCAATATGTGAACCGTGAACTTCCAGATGTTCAACCTGGTTTTAGAAAAGGCAGAGGAACCAGAGATCAAATTGCCAATATCCGCTGGATCATTGAAAAAGCAAGAGAGTTCCAGAGAAACATGTTTCTGCTTTATTGACTATGCCAAAGCCTTCGACTGTGTGGATCACAATAAACTGTGGAAAATTCTGAAGGAGATGGGGATACCAGACCACCTGACCTGCCTCTTGAGAAACCTGTATGCAGGTGAGGAAGCAACAGTTAGAACTGGACATGGAACAACAGACTGGTTCCAAATAGGACAAGGAGTACGTCAAGGCTGTATATTGCCACTCTGCTTATTTAACTTATATGCAGAATATATCATGAGAAACGCTGGGCTGAAAGAAGTACAAGCTGGATTCAAGATTGCTGGGAGAAATATCAATAACCTCAGGTATGCAGATGACACCACCCTTATGGCAGAAAGTGAAGAGGAACTAAAAAGCCTCTTGATGAAAGTGAAAGAGGAGAGTGAAAAAGTTGACTTAAAGCTCAACATTCGGAAAACTAAGATCATGGCTTCTGGCCCCATCATTTCATGGCAAGTAGATGGGGAAAGAATGGAAACAGTGTCAGACTTCATTTTTGGGGGGGCTCTAAAATCACTGCTGATGGGGACTACAGCCATGAAATTAAAAGACACTTACCCCTTGGAAGGAAAGTTATGATCAACCTAGATAGCATATTAAAAAGCAGAGACATTACTTTGCCAACAAAGGTCTGTCTGGTCAAGGCTATTGTTTTTCCAGTGGTCATGTATGGATGTGAGAGTTGGACTGTGAAGAAAGCTGAGCGCCAAAAAGTTGATGCTTTTGAACTGTGGTGTTGGAGAAGACTCTTGAGAGTCCCTTGGACTGCAAGGAGATCCAACCAGTCCATCCTAAAAGAGATCAATCCTGGGTGTTCATTGGAAGGACTGATGCTGAAGCTGAAACTCCAGTACTTTGGCCACCTCATGCAAAGAGTTGACTCATTGGAAAAGACCCTGATTCTGGGAGTGATTGGGGGCAGGAGGAGAAGGTGGCAACAGAGGATGAGATGGCTGGATGGCATCACCGACTCGATGGGCATGAGTTTGAGTAAACTCCGGGAGCTGGTGATGGACAGGGAGGCCTGGAGTGCTATAATTCATGGGGTCGCAATGAGTCCGATATGACTGAGCAAGTGAACTGAACTGAACTGAACTGAACTGAATGTAGAGGATCATGTTTTTTGCAAACAGTGAAAATTTTACTTCTTCTTTACCAATCTGGATTCATTTTATTTCTTTATCTGCTCTTCTGGACTTGTTCAGAAATGAAAATTTTTATGTACTTTAGTATTCCTTTGCTGTGAATTCTGATTGAAAGTCAGATTATCTTATATGAGGACAGACTAATATCCAAAAATTCAACTTGTTTTGTTAATGCCAGTTCCTTAAATGGTACTCATAATGATTCCAATAAATATTCAACTATATCCACATAGGAGTAAGTGTAAATCCACAAAAAATAAACATGTATGTGTTACTATTCTTGAAACACATTGCTATTTGTATGTCTAATTCCTTTTAATTCATAACCAAAAAAGCATGCTGACTCCTTTGGAGAAAGAGGAGAGTGATGTTGTACTCCTGTTTTCTAAAATTTGCTACGACCAAGGTGGTGTTACTTTTTTACTTGTATTCTCTCTTTACTTCGGAAAATATTCCTTAGTTGATCTTATGACATTTTTTCCAATCATAGGAATACAGCACAGTTCTCATTTAGTCAACAGCTAGAGTTGACTATAGAGATTGGTTTTTAGCCTGGGAGTACAGTGCCATGAGGTCTGTGGTTCTTCAGCAAGCAATTATTATTTGCCTTCACGGTCAGCCAAGCACCGTCCTTCTCTCCTTAAATTTTAAAAATTCCTACTACAGCAATAAGTTATCTCAACTAGCAATACGTTTTCAATCCTTGAAATATACAGTTATCTCTGTATTATATTTTTTCTCTCTGACTCTGGCACTAGTCATTATGTTCTGGTAGTGTTAATTGTCTTTTGTGTACTGGGTTATATTAAATTCCTTAGCTGTTTTTGTGGGCTTCCTTTGTAGCTCAGCTGATAGCGAATCTGCCTGCAATGCAGGAGACCCTGGTTCAATTATTGGGTCGCGAAGATCCCCTGGAGAAGGGCATGAGTACCCACACCAGTATTCATGGCTTTCCCTTGTGGCTCGGCTGGTAAAGAGTCTGCCTAAAATGCGGGAAACCTGGGTTCAATCCCTGGGTTGGGAAGATCTCCTTGAGGAGGGCATGGTAACCCATTCCAGTATTCTTTCCTGGAGAATTCCCATGGACAGAGGGGCCTGGTGGGCTACAGTCCATGGGGTCACAAGGAGTCGGACAAGACTGAGCAACTAAGTAGAGCACAGCTTTTGCAGCAGTTTTAAAACTACTACAGTCCTTACTACAATCAATCCTTTGACTGCAGTCTACAATGCCAGATAGCACATTCTTCTAGGATGGTAGTATTGAGATGTTTTCTTTATTCTTTTCAAGTTAGACATATTGATCTCAGGTGGCCTCAGCCGCAATAGCTTGGACCAGGACTTGGATTTCCAGCCGGAGACTGGGGCTGGCTTACAGTGGTGACAGCACCAGATCCTAGCCACTAGACCACTGCTCAGTGACAAAAGCCCTGGCCCTTTGACTTTCCAGAAAATAATTTCTACAAAGACAGAAAGTAGTGAAGCAAGTAAAGTATTTACTAGGAGGAGAAAGAGTACAATACATGTGGAAAGACACACAGGCAGACTCAGAGGGAGAGTCTGAGTCGCCCGACATAGTAGTTTAAATCAATTATATGGGGCATTTTTTCTGGGTTTCCTTTGGTCAGTCATTTTGATTTGCCTGGTGCACAGTCCATATTTGGTATATCTCAGGTTACTTTCATGTATGCACAGGTATCTCTTAGCCAAGATGGATCCTACCAAAAAGATGTCTGGGTAGAACATCCCTTAACATGACTCTCCTTTGGCCTCCAAGAAGCCTTTTCTGTGCATGTGTGATCAGGGAGGTCTCCTAACTTTGGGAATGAGAAATATGTGGTCTATGCAAGGTCCAGCCTCCTCCCTTAATTGCCCTGCTATCCTTATCTTGGAGTTTTGGTCACTAGAGAATAAATCTCCAATTACATTACCCTGGGTAACTCATGGGGCTTCCTTCACCTGCCTCCTGACTCAATATGGATTAGACCCTTGCTACTCAAAGTACAGTTGGTATAATCTGGTTTGTTAGCAGCACAGAATCTGCATTTTAGAGTTTATGCATATGTATATTAAAATTTGAACAGTATAGATGGATCAGTGTCTGGCATATAGTAGATGATAGAATAAATGCCTAATGGAATGAATGAATATAATAAAAATTACAAATGGATGTTAGAAATTATACTATATTATTAGTTTCAAATTAACTTAAACAACAAATAAGTATTGGTTTTTTTTTTTAGTTCCAAACAAACTTTGAACATTGAAATGTGGAAATAAATGATCAGAAAGAGGATTGATTATTTCCGGAGACAGAAGCTTTACTTTTGTATAAGAAAATTGAATGAATTATATTATCAGAGAAATGCAAATCAAAACCTCAATGAGGTACCATTACATGCCAGTCAGAATGGCTGCTATCCAAAAGTCTACAAGCAATAAATGCTGGAGAGGGTGTGCAGAAAAGGGAACCCTCTTACACTGTTGGTGGGAATGCAAACTAGTACAGCCACTATGGAGAACAGTGTGGAAATTCCTTAAAAAACTGGAAATAGAACTGCCATATGACCCAGTAATCCCACTCCTGGGCATACACACCGAGGAAACCAGATCTGAAAGAAACATGTGCACCTCAATGTTCATCACAGCACTGTTTATAATAGCCAGGACATGGAAGCAACCTAGATGCCCATCAGCAGATTAATGGATAAGGAAACTGTGGTACATATACACCATGGAATATTACTCAGCCGTTAAAAAGAATTCATTTGAATCAGTTCTAATGAGATGGATGAAACTGGAGCCCATTATACAGAGTGAAGTAAGCCAGAAAGATAAAGACCAATACAGTATAGTAACACACATATATGGAATTTAAAAAGATGGTAATGATAACCCTATATGCAAAACAGAGAAAATGACACAGATGTACAGAACAGACTTTGGGATTCTGTGGGAGAAGGCGAGGGTGGGATGATCTGAGAGAACAGCGTTGAAACAAGTATACTATCAAGGGTGAAACAGATCACCAGCCCAGGTTGGATGCATGAGGCAAGTGCTCAGGGCTGATGCACTGGGAAGACCCAGAGGGATGGGATGGGGAGGGAGGTGGGAGTGGGGTTCAGGATGGGGAACACTTATAAATCCATGGCTGATTCATGTCAATGCTTGGCAAAAACCACTATAATATTGTAATTAGCCTCCAACTAATAAAAATAAATGGAAAAAAATGAATGAATTATAAATGTAGTCACAGAGTTTAGATATGAGATAATGTGCCCAGCTCCAGTTTATAAATTATATTACCAAATGACATAGTTTTATTAACTTTTTAAAAAAATGGCACAGCTGTAGAATTAATCATTATAAGGAAAGTTTCTCTTTAAATGAAGCAATGATCATTTTGACATACCATGTTTTCCACTCCAGTATGTGACCAAATAGTGTCTCTGCTTTTTCTGTTGTACTCTGTATCTACTTCCACATTCTGGCTCTGTCCTTGGTCCATAGGGATCAAAATGTATAGCATGACATTATGACACAGAAGGGGAAGAGGACAAGCTTTTTACAAGTAAAGATTGATTTGGAGAATTAAGTAGGTGATGAAATGGAATAATAAATGGCAAAAATTGATTGAGCCATCAACAAAATGATTTATTATCAGTTTAGAAAATACACAGACAAATCTGATCAATCTGAAACCCTTAATGAATTAAGTGTGAACATCTGCTCTATTGTAAATAAATAAACAAGCAAAAACAGTATGTCAAAATTGCATAAAATATTACTTGTATTAGCAAGGGATATTGAAAATAAACAAATTTTTTAAAAATTCAAACTCTCATGTCTCCTGTCCAACGTTCTTTTACAGAACTCTCTTTCAAAATTTAATAACTTTGATAAGCAAAAACAAAATGCAATATATTGTTATGGCATGTTTATGTACTTAAAAAACATTTACAGCTCCTTTTTTTTTTCTCTCCACACAGCTTGGAGAACCTTAGTTCCCCAACCAGGTATTAAATCCATGCCACCTGCAGTGGGAATGCATAGTTTTAACCACTGGTTCACCAGGAAAATCCTTTACAGCTTCCTCTTTTAAAGTAACTGGCACAGACTGGTAAGGTCTTGTGGATTTGCTTTGAGCCTTCAAAGACAATTAGAGTTCAAATCAGTCTTTTCTGTTTTATCAATAATATGCTAATCTTGGATTAAAATCAGTGTTTATGCCTTATGGGTCTTCTTAGGGATACTTAATTTTGTCCCTGGTAGCTCAGAGGTAAAGAATCTGTCTGCAATGCAGGAGACACCAGTTTGATCCCTGGGTTGGGAAGGCCCACTGGAGAAGGAAATAGCAACCCACTCCATTATTCTTGCCTAGAAAATCCCATGGACAGAGGAACCTGACAGGCTACAGTTCATGGGCTCACAAAAAGTCAGACATGACTCAGTGACTAAACAATAAACAACAGGGACCACTTAAGAAAATATATATATACATGCATTTTGAGATGGAGCTCTATGGAATGACAGTTGCTTTCAAAAATATATATATAATTGTGTGTGATTTTCTGTCTTTTATCTTAAGAAAATTATGAATAGCAGGACGATTAAAGTATAATGAAATTAAAACGATGAAAATCCATGCCTTTTTCTTCCAGCTGTCTCTTTCAAGTTCTCTGTTTCTGTCAGTGAATCTCCAGCTGTATCTTACTCCAGAATCACGTGAAAAGTATGAAAAACTGCATATTCCTGGGCCCAAATATGTCTAAAGTGAGTCCCAGAAATCTCTATTTAAATGAACAAATTCCCTAGGCAAATCCTGCATAGCTCAGTAGGTAAAACATCTGCCTGCAATGTGGGAGGCCTGAGTTCAATTCCTGGGTTGGGAAGTTCCCCTGGAGAAGCAAATGGCAATCTATATCCAGTTTTCTTGCCTGGAGAATCCCATGGACAGAGGAACCTGGCAGGCTACAGTCCATGGGATCACAAGAGTCAGACACAACTTAGCACTATCTTTAGGCAAATTGTGATGCTTCATATGATCTTTTGAAAAATATTTCTCTAAGACATTAATACCATTTTACTTCCCCCTGATAAAAGACTAAATTAAGGACTCTTTTCCAAAACTCTATTGAATTGCCTTGGATTCTAAAATATACATGGGGATGTTTATGCTTTAGATGTTATTGGACTTACTGAAATATATTTTATTTAAGCTCATCATATTCATTTCATAAGGCAATCAGTATTACAACAAGCATTTCTACTGATCTCAAGAAAGTAAAAAAATACATGAGTTCTTGCTAATTTTTACAGAAGGCATTCTAATTTGTTTATAGTCTGTAAAACAGTATTAGCAGTTTCAGGACTTTGTATTTTGTATCTGCAAAAAAAAAAAAAAAAGGCCAAAGGCATTTTAATCACTCAAGAATTCTTGACAATTTTTTTTTCTGATAAAATTGATGTCTTTAATAGGTTTCATGATGCTAATTGTGAGCTATTTTTTTTGAACAAGAATTCTCCACTAGTGGATTAGTGTAAAATGCATATTAATTGTCCAGGAAAAAAAATAGAAGGAATAGTTAAGCATTTTAAATCTACCCTTATATGCTCTGATTTTTAAATGGCTAAGCAATAAGGATTTTATGACTTCTTAGAAATGGTTCCACACAAAACACACATATTAGCTGTTTTGGAAATGTCCGTGTACAGTTTCACATCATTACTCCTTTTGGACTCTTTTATCCTTGCTGGTTGGTTAACCTTTACAAATAAATGTGGCCTGCTTGTCTTTATTTGGTCAGCACTTCCATCGACAGTTACACATGTTTACTAAACGTTTTAAAGCCTTAATTGCCTAGAATGTCCAGAGCTAAACATTTTGTTTACTTTGTTTCTGGGAAAGTTAGGGGTTATATAAAAATAAAGCATTTTATTTTATAACCTGTTATTGAAAATATTTGTAAGATATATTAATTGGATTTCTGGTTCTAGAGAGCTCTGTATGCTGAAGATAATTGCATATGTCTTCCTTTGCTGGTTGAATGACTTGTAGGGACATATGAGCATCAATGATTCATGTGTAGCACTCAAACTGTTTACCTCAGATTAGGATTTGAACCTACGTACCTGTCCTCAAACCTAGCCAAAACCTTGCTTGGTACTTGAACCCACGTGGCCAGGACTCAAACCCAGTCAAAACCCACAATCTTCAAACTGAGATCAAATACCTGGTTTCAGGACCTAATGTAGCTCTTGTTCTTGATGTCTCATTACAGAAAGAATTCAGTGAGAGACAAAGTGACAGGTAGGAAGTGGATTTATTTAGACAGAAACGCACTCCATAGTGTGGAGTGTGGGCCATCACAGAAGGTGAGAGCAGCCTTGGGAGAAACATACTCCACAGACAAGAGTGTGGGCCATCACAGAGGGTGAGTGTGGCCTCAAAATATAGTGTGGTTAGCTTTTATGGGTTGGGTAATATCATAGGCTAATGAGTAGGAGGATTATTCCAAATATTTTGGGGAAAGGGCAGAAATTTCCAGGAATTGGACCACTTTTTCAACTCTGATGGTTGGCCTTGGAACAGTCATGGTGCTTCTGAGTGTATCATTTAGCTTGCTGATACGTTACAATGAGCTTATACTGAGGTCTCGTTGAAGCTAACTTTTCTGCCATCTTGGATCCATTTGATTCTAACAAGTTTATGTTGTGTTCTCAGGCTATGTTATTCTTTGAAAGGTTGTGTCCTGCCCCCTTCCCTTATGTTTCAATCCTATATATTTTGAGGGATTAAAGGATTGAGCTAAATTTTTACTGACTCTGAAGCTCCAGAGCTTTGACCAAGTTGTATGTGTGTGTGTGTGTGTGTGTGTGTGTGTGTGTGTGTGTGTGTTACTGGTTTGCTCAAAATTTTGAGTATTTGAATTATGGTCCATCATATTTTATTTGACATGCAATAAGAAAAGACTGAGAGAGAGAGAGAGAGAGAGAGAGAGAGAGAGAAATTGAGCTCTAAGCATTCTTTTCCAAGACTTGAATAGGACCTTTCATTTATCTGTGGATATTTTTAAGGAAAATAAATCCAAGACTAAATACTTTGTGAAAAATGAAAGCCATCCCCTTGGGAAGATCTAAAGGTTAACTTTTTAAAAATATATATTTATTCATTTCTTTGGCTGGATCAGGTCTTGGTTGCAGTGTATGATATCTTCATTATGGCATACAGAGTCTTTCATTGAGGTCCACAGTCTTCTCTAGTTGTGGCATGCAGGCTTAGTTGCCCTGTGGCATTTGGGATCTTAGTTCCCTGACCAGGTATCAAATCTGCATCCCCTGCATTGGAAGGTAGATTCTTAACCACTGGACAACTAGGGAAGTCCCTAAAGTTTAACTTTTTTAAAACTGCAAGAACCAAGAAAATAATCTTGCTTGAAACCTCATCAAAAAGAATAAAATACCAAGGAGCATACTTAACCAAAGAGTTGAAAGACTTATACTCTGAAAACTATAAAACGTTGATGAAGGAAGTTGAAGAAAATACAAAGAAATGGAAAGACGTCTTATGTTCATTGATTGGGAGAACTAGTATTGCTAAAATGTCCATACTACCCAAGTAATCTACAGATTTAATGCAATTTTTATCAGAATACTTATGACATTTTTCACAGAACTAGAACAAATAATCCTACAGTTAATATGAAACCAAAAAAGACCACAAGTAGACAAAGCAATCACAAGCAAAAAGAACAAAGCCGGAGGTATCATGCTCCTTGAATTCAGACTATACTACAAAGCTACAGTGATCAAAACAGTGTTGTACTGGCACAAAAACAGACCAAGACATCAATGGAACAAAATAGAGGGCCCAGAAATAAATTAATGCACATTTAGTTAATTAATCTATGACAAAGGAGGCAATAATATACAATAGGAGATTAAAAAAAAAAAAAAAAACCTCTTCAGTAAACAATGTTTGGGAACAGGAACAGGACAGCTATATTTAAAACAATGAGATTAGAACAATTTTGAATACCATACACAAAAATAAAATCAAAATGGATAAAATACCTAAATGTAAGACTGAAATCCATAAAACTCCTAGAGGAAAACATAGGCAGAAATTGCTTTGACATAACTTGTAGCAATAATTTTTTGGATCTGTCTCTTGAGACAAAGGGAGCACAAACAAAAATCAACAAATGAGACCTAACTAAACTTTAAACCTTTTTCACACCAAAGAAAACCATTGAGAAAGTGATAATACAACCTAATGAATAATATTTACTAATGATACGGCTGATAAGCAGTTAATATCCAAAATATATAAACAACTAATACAACCTAATAGCAAAAAGAAAAAAAAAAACTGATTACAAAAGTGGGAAGGAAGTACGAATAGACTTTTTTTCCAAAGAAAGCATACAGATAGCCAAGAGGCATACGAAAAGATGCTCAACATCACTAATCATCAGAGAAATGTAAATCAGAACCTCAATGAGATATCACCACATGCCTGTTGGAATGGTATAAAAAGAGCAAAATAACAAATGTTTGCAAGGATGTGGAGAAAAGTGAACCCTAGTACACTGTTGGTGGAAATGTAAATTGATATAGCCACTATGAAAAACAATATGGAATTTCCTCAAAAAAATAAAAATAAAAATACCATATGATCCAAACTGCAAGGAGATTAAACCAGTCAATCCTATAGGAAATCAACCCTGAATAGTCATTGGAAGAACTGTTGCTGAAGCTGAAGATCCAATACTTTGGCCACCTGATGCAAAGAGTCCATTCATTGGAAAAAAAAAAAAAAAAAAAAACCCACAAACAACCCTGATGCTGGGGAAGATAGAAAATAAAAGGAAAAGCAGGCAACAGAAATTGACATAGTTAGATAGCATCACCAACTCAATGGACATGAATTTGAGCACAATCTGGGAGACAGTGTAGGACAGAGGAGCCTGGCATGCTTCAGTCCATGGGGCTGCAGAGTTAGACAAGACTTAGTGATTAAACAACAATATGATCCAGCAATTCCACTCTTGGTTATATATCAGAAGAAAAAAAAAGCACTAATTTGAAAAAATACATGCATCCCAATGTTTACAGCAGTATTATTTACAATAGTCAAGTTATAGAAACAACATAAATGCCCATCAACAAACAAATAGATAAAGAATACATACACACACACCCACAATGGAATACTACTCAGCCATGAAATAGAATGGAACCTTGCCATTTGCAACAATATGGCTGGACTTGGACAGTAAAATGCTTAGTGAAGTTTGCATACAGAGAAAGACACATACAGTACGGTATCACATGCAGAATCTAAACAGTAAGACAAGCAAGTGAATATGGTAAAATAGAAGCAGACTCATAGATACAGAGAACAAACAAATGGTTACCAGTGGGGAAAGGGAAAAGAGGAAAGTCAAAACAGGGGTCGGGGATTAAGAGGTACAAACTACAGTATATAAAATAAGATATAAGGATCTACTGTACAGCACAGGGAATATGGCCAATGTTTTATAACTTTAAGTGGAGCATAACCTATAAAAATAGTGATTCACTATGTGTATACCTGAAACTATATAATACAGTAGATCAACTATATGTCAATTAAAACAATGGAAGAACCATTAATGAGTTCTAGTTCTCAAATATCAGTCCATAAAAAGTTTTACCAAAGCTAAATGGTAAAACTCAACATTTAAAAATCTCAGATCATGGCATCTCGTCCCATCACTTCATGGCAAACAGATGGGGAAACAATGGAAACAGTGACCAATTTTATTTTCTTGGGCTCCAAAATCACTGTGGATTGCAGCCATGAAATTAAAAGATGCTTACTCCTTGGAAGAAAAGCTATGACCAACCTAGACAGCATATTAAAAAGCAGAGACATCCCTTTGCCAACAAAGGTCTGTCTAGTCAAGGCTATGGCTTTTCCAGTGGTCATGTATAGATGTGAGAGTTGGGCTATAAAGAAAGCTGAGTGCAGAAGACTTGATGCTTTTGAACTGTAGTGTTGAAGAAGACTCTTGAGAGTCCCTTGGACTGCAAGGAGATCCAACCAGTCCATCCTAAAGGAAATCAGTCCTGGGTGTTCATTGGAAGGATTGATGTTGAAGCTGAAACTCCAATACTTTGGCCACCTGATGTGAAGAGCTGGTTCATTGGAAAAGACCCTGATGCTGGGAAAGATTGAGGGCGGGAGGAGAAGGGGACGACAGAGGATGAGATGGTTGGATGGCATCACCGACTCAATGGACATGAGTTTGTGTAAACTCCGGGAGTTGTTGATGGACAAGGAGGCCTGGCCCGCTGCGGTTCAGGCGGGTGGCAAAGAGTCGGACACAACTGAGCAACTGAACTGAAGGAAACTGACTCTGCCCATTATTATCTGTATATATGACTATTCAGTTTCATGCTCTAATATCCTTATGTATTGAATATTGTCTAGCAATAACTTGCTTCAATTATTTTTCCCCATTTGGAGTTGGTCTAGTCCTATTTTGGCTTCATTGCTTTCTTAAAATTATTTGTTGCTTTAGGTTCATTAGGTAAACTTCTTTTCCCTCCTTGGCTTTGTTTTTTATTTGAGAAAAAAATGTTTTAGGTTATTTTATATTCAAAATTTTTCAGCATATGCATAATGTATGTATCTGAATATAGTGAAAGTTGTATTGCATCATAATGTTGGTGCTTAATATTTAAGAATACTGATCTATAATTTGATATAGGCAATTTATGAAAGGGAGATTAGTAGGTTTAGTTTTTTTTTTTTTTCCTATTTAAATATTCATTGGCCTGCTTTTTCTTTAGAATTTCTAGTCTATTTGCAAAAATCCATTTTTATATCCTTTACAGGACTACTGACTAAATGAATTCCTTTTCTTTTTTTCCATCTTTACCCCTTTCTAGGCAAGCCCTGACAAATTGATATTTATGTTCTGTCTTCTCCGCACTCTCTGCTTTCAGTAAGAATCCTCTTTAAATTGCTACAGTGTGGCCAGGCTCAATCTCTGTTTTATTCCATTCCATTTATAGAACTAGTGGCAATGTCTCATGAAACCTGAATGATTCTTACCTTCTTTTATTTTCTTTTAAGTTGGTGACTAATTACCACGTTTTATATGACTCTTTATTTTTAGTCAGTTTAATTTTCCAAGCTCTTTCTTTTAGATTTCCTCATTTCTCAAAATACTTTTATGCCCTTGTTTTGTTGTGCTTTATCAACTAGTAGTTTATAAACCAGATGTAGTTATAAACCAGGTAGTCAGGGATCACTGAGTCTGAGCTTCCTTCTCTATACACTCAATTGCTTTTCTCTTTCAATGAAGAAATAAATCCAAGTTTTATTTCCTTTGATCCTTAATACTCCATTTATATGTAGTTGCTGCCTTAGCCTTTTCTAATAAATTCTGCATTGAGTCAGTCATTTCAAGCACCTTAGTACATTATCTGGATAGTACTTTCTACTCCCACCACCAGGTTGTCAATGACACAGAGAATTCCTAAACTTTATATTGGCCATATAAAGAGTATCATAATAGTTTTGAACCTGAACATTTATAATATTTATGAGGTAAGGTAGCCTATAATGTCAACCATGTCATCATTGTGTGGTTCAGGTAAGTATGCCCATGACTGAACTATGTCAGTACATATCCATTTCAAACCAATGTCACAGTCATGCTTTTTAAAACATTATAATTTAGTAAAGGCAAATGTGAGCTGTATAAAGGCAAATTGAAAGTTAGTGATATCAGGAAAAAACCACTGAATTCCTGATTCTCCATCTAGGTGACTATTATCATCAATAGAGACAGCAAAAATAGACAATAAGGTAGAAAGTGCCCTACACTGAGACCCCAGCTGCCCTTACTCTATAGTCCGAACTTGATTACTTAATTCCTATGCTTTGAGTAAGCTGTGTTATCCATTTGTACTTTAATTGGTACTAGGTATTGAAATAGGCAATTTTGTAAGTACATTCTAGCTCTAAATTTTTGTTTTCTTTAAGAAGTGGGAATTGGATGGGTCTTAGGATCAACCCTGGTCTCTGATTGAATAAATAGCTCTTAAAATTTCTTAAAGAACTATTGTTGGACTGAGGGTTCTGGGAGAGGTATGAGAATGAGTCATCCTCTTTAGATAAGTATTTTGGATTCAAATATTAGTTAGTAGACAGCTATACACTCTTATCAGATAAATGTTTGCCTTCTCAATTTCAATTGACTGGACATATACCCTTCACTCTGGAATCTTTCTGTCATAATTTGTCACTTTCTGAAAAGTTAACTTATCCTACTTATGATTTGTGAGACATTAGATGTCACTGGCTTCTTCACAATTCAGGTCTAACAGCTGTAATTCCTTCTAGGGTCTCAATTAGATATTCTTAACTTCATAATGTTGCTGGGTGCTGCTTCACAGATGTTATTACTTAGCCTGAGGATAGATACATTTTAGTGTTAAATGATCTGATCCCTTTAAATGATGAAATTTGGGGACTTCTTGGGTCTGTTAGATGTGTTTCTGTGACTGTGATTTATTAGTCAAATTTGCTTACTATGTCTCTCTGTCTCAAGACATTTGAAAAATAATATGGCTACCAATTATTAAATTTTGTTAGACTTTGCTGCCATATTTATTATAATCCAAGGAAAAAAGGATCAGAAATGAAATGCATGTTGTTGTGCTTGCTGATCTTTTGTAAAAAGGGTATTTGCCTTACAGTGTACCAACCAGCCCATCACTTCAGTTCAGTCACTTAGTCGTGTCTGACTCTTTATGACCCTATAGACTGCAGCATGCCAGGACTCCCTGTCCATCAGCAACTCCCAGAGTTTACTCAAACTCATGTCCATTGAGTCTGTGATGCCATTCACCATCTCATCTTCTGTCATCTGCTTCTCCTCCCGTCCTCAATCTTTTCCAGCATCAGGGTCTTCTCAAATGAGTCAGTTTTTCCCATCAGATGGCCAAAGTATTGGAGTTTCAGCTTCAGTATCAGTCCTTCCAATGAATAGTCAGGACTGATTTCCTTTAGGATGGACTGGTTGGATCTCCTCACAGTCCAAGGGACTCTCAAAAATCTTCTTCAACACCACAGTTCAAAAGCATCAATTCTTCTGTGCTCAGCTTTCTTTATAGTCCACTCTCATATCTGTACATGACTATTGGGAAAACCATAGCTTTGACTAGACCCACCTTTGTTGGCAAACTAATGTCTCTGCTTTTTAACATGCTGTGTAGGTTGGTCACAGCTTTTCTTCCAAGGAGTAAGCATCTTTTAATTTCAGTCAACATCTGCAGTGATTTTGGAGCCCAAGATAATTAAATAAATAATAAAATAATAAGATAATAAAATCTGTTACTGTTTCCACTTTTTCCCCATATATTTGCCATGAAGTGATGGGACTGGATGCCATGATCTTAGTTTTCTGAATGTTGAGCTTTAAGCCAACTTTTTCACTCTCCTCTTTCACTTTCATCAAGTGGCTCTTTAGTTCTTTGCTTTCTGCCATAAGGGTGGTGTCATCTGCATATCTGAGGTTATTGATGTTTCACCTGGCAATCTTCATTCCAATTTGTGTTTCATCCAGTCCATCATTTCTTATGATGTACTCCTCATATAAGTTAAATAAACAAGGTGGCAATATACAGCCTTGACATACTCCTTTCCCAATTTGGTACCAGTCTGTTGTTTCACGTCCAGTTCTAACTGTTGCTTCCTGACCCACATACAGATTTCTCAAGAGGCAGGTCAGGTGGTGTGGTATTCCTATCTCTTTAATTATTTTCCACAGCTTGTGGTAATCCATATAGTCAAAGGCTTTGACATAGTCAATAAAGCAGAAGTACATGTTTTTCTGGAACTTGCTTCCTTTTTCGATAATCCAAGAGATGTTGGCAATTTTATCCCTGGTTCCTCTAACTTTTCGAAATCCAGCTTGAACATATGGAAGTTCACAGTTCACATACTGTTGAAGCCTGACTTGGAGAATTTTGAGCATTACTTTACTGTGTGTGAGATGAGTGCAATTGTGTGGTAGTTTGTGCATTCTTTGGCGTTGGCTTTCTTTGGGATTGGAATGAAAACTGACCTTTTCCAGTCTTGTGGCCACTGCTGATTTTTCCAAATTTCTTGGCATAATTTGTGCAGCACTTTCACAGCATCATCTTTTAGGATTTGAAATAGTTCAATTGGAATTCCATCACATCCACTAGCTTTGTTCATAGTGATGCTTCCTAAGGCCCACTTGACTTTGCATTCCAGGATGTTTGGATCTAGGTGAGTGACCATACCATCATGATTAATGGCAGTATTGGTTGCATCAAAGACATTCTCAGAGTTCTCTAGAATTATTCCCATAGCCTTGCTAGTTTTGACAGCACTGTTGGAGAAAATTCCTGAATTGAACACTCCTATCTATTAAGACACAAGTCATCTAATAGGTCGTTGGAGTATTGAGTACTTGAATACAAATTTCAAATCTTGTTGTGATTCGTACTAATTGAGTATCAAAAAGTTGACCTTCCATGGTGGCTCTTTACCTAGAAAAATAAACTTCTTGTAAAACATGATTGACTCTATTGTGTTTAGCATACCCCAAATTAATGAAATGCTTGGCAGTGTCTTGAGAAATTATAGTGTAGTTGACTTTGATAAATGTGTGGCTTCCCTGGAAAGACCTCCAAAGTTGCAGGCAAGTTATACAGTGACTTGATGACATGAGTAGAACTGTGACAGAAATCCATAATGCAAAGTTCAAGATAACTACAAGAAAAAATATAGGATAAAGTCATATTACTGAAGGATTTCAGTAGTAATAGCAATAATAATACCTGGAGGTATAGCTGATTGTTTAAAAAATACATTCATAGGAAATGATAGCATTTCCTTTCTGTATTTATAGAGAGGAAATATTAAATAGCTCAGTAACCACATATCTGATATTAGTTAGAAAGGATTTTGAATAAAGAATTGAATAAGCATTGTGTGCTGTGTCCATGCATGCTGTCTGCTAAGTCACTTCAGTGGTGTCAGACCCTTTGTGACCCTGTGAACTGTAACCCACCAGGCTCCTCTGTCCATGGGATTCTCCAGGCAAGAATACTGGAGTGGATTGCTATGTCTTCCTCCATGGGATCTTACCTACCCAGGGATTGAACCGGCATCCCTTACATTTCTTGCACTGGCAGGTAGGTTCTTTACCACTGGTGCCACCTGGAAAGCCCAAATAAGCATTAGGAAAATATTATTTTTAGTAAAATCAGTTAGGTGAAAAATCACATTTTGTAAAAATCTAAGAAAGGTGTTGCAATTAAGAAATGGGAGCTAGTTTCAGAGAAAACTAATTTTGGTTACAAATTGTAATTTATATATTTGTATTTTGCATGTTTGATTGTTGTGAAATGTTAGACAACTGGAAATTATAATTGAGGTATTAGAATATCTGTGGGGAAGATGCTTGTATTGCCTGACTGTGCTTAGCAGAAGAAGATAGTAGAATCGTGTGAGGTAGGTTGTTAATAATTAAATTTATATTTACATTGCATTTGCTTGACTAGTGGATACTGTTTTGTTTGGTATCTAAGTTTAGATACTTATTTGAATTTAATGGTCAAACTCAAACCTTTGGAAACATCAAATTTTAAGTCATGATGTGTGTAAAGAATCTTTGTTTCTAATTCCTACAAACAAACCCAAATGTTGAATCTTGTACTTTTATTTTCTTGTAAAGACCTTAAATTTTAGAGTGGTTTTAAGTTTACAACAAAATTGAGATGAAGGTACAGAGCATTCTTGTGTACCCTCTACCTCCTCACATATATAGCTTCCCCCATTACCAACATTGCACACCAGAATGACACATTCTTTCATCAAGGGTGAACCTACATTGACCTACATAGTCACCTACATAGTCATCTAAAGTCCATAGTTTACCTTAGAGTTTATTCTTGATGTTGTATTTTCTACAGTTTTAGATAGATGTATAATGACATATAACCATCATTATAATATCACACATAATATTTTTACTGCCTTAAAAATACTTTCTGCTCTGATTATTCATTTCTCTGTGCTATCCACCCTTGGAAATCATTGATCTTTTTATTGTCCCCATAGTTTTGCTTTTTCCAGAATGTTATGCAGTTGGAATTGTACATTATGCAGTCTTTTCAGATTGGCTTCTTTCACTGAGTAATACACATTTAAATTTCTTCCATGTCTTCTCATGGATTGGTAGCTCATTTCTTTTTCAGTTCAGTCACTCAGTTGTGCCCAACTCTTTGCGATCCCATGAATTTCTTTTTAGTGCTTAATAATATTCCATATTCTCGATGTACCACTGTTCATTTATCCCTCTGCCTCTTGAAGGATATTCGGTTGTTTTGCAGTTTGGGCTGTTATCAATAAAGCTGCTATTAACATCTATGTGCAGGTTTTTGTGTGGACATAAGTTTTCAACTCCTTTGGGTAAAAGACCAAAGAACACGATTGCTAAGTACTATGGTAAGAGTATGTTTAGCTCTGTAAGAAGCTGCCAAACTGTTTTTCAGAACGTGGCTGTTTTTTTCAGAATGTGACCATTTTGCAGTCCCACCAGTAGTGAATGAGAATTCCTATTGCTCCATTATCTCACCAGCATTTAGTGGTTTCAGTGTTCTGCATATTGTCCATTCCAGTAGATATGTACTGGTATCTCCTTCCTGTTCCAATTAGTATTTCTTTGTACGCATATGATGTGGCATCTTTTCATATGCTTATTTGCTATTTGTATATCGTCTTTGACAGGCTTCCCTGGTAGCTCAGTTGGTAAAGAATCTGCCTGCAATGCAATAGACCCCAGTCCAATTCCTGGGTGGGAATGATCCACTGGAGAAGGGATAGGCTACCCACTCCAATATTCTTGGGTTTCCCTTGTGGCTCAGCTGGTAGAGAATCCACCTGTAATTCAAAAGACCTGGGTTTGATGAAGTGTCTGTTATGGCCTTTGGCCCATTTTTAAAATTGGGTGACTCATTTTCTTATTGTTGAGTTGTAAGTGTTCTTTGTATATTTTGAATGACAGTACTTTACCATGTATCTTTTGCAAATATTTTCTCCTAGTCTATGACTTGTCTTCTAATTCTCTTGCTATTACCTTTCACAGAGCAGAAGTTTTTATTTTTTATTTATTTTTTTTATGAAGTCCAACTTAACCATTATTTCTGAGAACCACAAGTGCCAAGGGAAGGAGTGAGAAGATTGATGCCTCATCTCAAGAAATAAGGCAGGAATGGCTGAGGCTGACTTCTTCCTTCCTTTGTCTTTTTGAAATATGTAGGCCCTCAACAGATTGGATGATGCCTACCCATGCTGAGGATAGCACACTGCTTAACTGTGTTCCCCAATCCACACGCCAGCTTCACCTGGAAATTCTATTACAGACACACTGAGAAATAATGTTTAGCCAAGTATTTGGGTACTCTGTCATCCAATCAAATGGACACATAGAATTAACACTATCTGGGTAAGTTGGCTAACTGGAAACATTTACATTTGACTTTTGAATTAAAAATTAGATTTGATTTTGAATCAAAAATCCATGGGACTAGTGAGATTCTTAGTGTTTAATAGTCAAGGAAGTTATGCTTTTATGTACTAATATATATGCCATCATCGGATGTGAAAAGGAAACTATACAACATCAAGGGATGTAGATGGGATATTTTAGTTACAGAAAACATACTAATATTTTGTATGTTTGTTACATACTTTGTACAGTTTTCAGCATAAATGTACATGTCTTCACATTACTTTTACATACATTTTCTTCTTTTTTTAAAAATTAGTTTATTTGTCTGTGTCAGGTCTTAGTTGTGGCACGTGGGATCTTCAGTTGCAGCGTTTGAACTCTTAGTCATGGTATCTAGTTCCCTGATCAGTGATGTAACCCAGGCCCCCAGCATTGGGAGCACAGAGTCTTAGCCACTGGTCCACCAGGGAATTCCCTACATTTTCTTCTTATGGGATAGTCTGTTAGCGCCTATGGTTGCTATAACATAGTGTCACAGACTTGGGGGCTTAAAAGCAGTATTTGTCATCTTACAGTTCTGGAAGTCAAGTGGGTTTCACCGAGCTTAAATCAAGATGTTGGCAGGGCTGTGTTCTTTTGTTTTTAAGAGAGAATCCATTTTCTTGACTTTGGCAGCTTCTAGAGGCTACTTGCATTTATCAACTCAGTATTCCTTCCTCCATCTTCAAAGCCTACAGTGGCTGGTTAGGTCTTTCTTATGATACCACCTATCTGGTTTTGATTGTTCTGCCTCCTTTTATTTATTTATTTATTTTTTCCATTTAAGGGCCCTGATGATTACTTTGAGCTTATTTGGATAATCAAGGATAATCTCCTTATTTTAAGGTCAGCTGATTAGGAAACTTAATTTCATCTGCAACCTTAGTTCCCCTTTGCTATGTAATATAACATATTCATGTGTTTTGGGAATTAGGATGTGGACATCTTTAGTAGTAAGGTGTGGAGGGGGCATCAATCTGCTTTAATAAATTACCACAATTTTGGTGACTTTTAAGAAGAGAAATTTATTCTCTCACTAAAATCAGAAATCTGAAATCAATATTACTGGGCTTAAATCAAGGTGTCAACAAGTCTGCCCTCTCTCTGGAGGTTGAAAGGAGAAAAACTATTTCCTTGCCTCTTCCAGCTACTTGTAGCTGTTGGTATTCCTTGTTTTTCTTGCCTTGTGGCTGTATCACTCCAACTTTCCACCTCCATTATTACATCACCTTCTCCTCTTCCATACGTGTAAAAACCGCCTTCTGCCTCTCTCACTGGTGCTTTGTTATAGAGCCCACGTGGAGAGTCCAAAATAATCTCTTCATTTCAAGATCCTTAATTTAGTCCCCATTTGCAAAGACTCCTTTTTCTTATAAGGTAACATTTATAGATTCCACGGATGAGAACCAGATATCCCTGTGTGGCCATTTACTACACAGTCTTTGAATGTGTGGAATTTGTGGAATCCAGTAGAGAAATGAGAAAACCTGCTTTAGAATGCTGTTTCCTGAATTTCAGGATCCGTGGGAAGCTTTCGACACATAAGGATAATGGACACAAAATAACAATATAAGAAACTACTGACATGAAATTTTAATATCGGATACCTCTATACATCAAATATACAGGTTAATTCAAGGCATTTGCTGACTTTTACAATGTTCCTATAGTAAATTTGAAAAATTTGAAAAATTTCAAATACTATGAACTCCACCCTATCTTAAATGTCATGAAAAAAAGAATTTGTGATCGTATTCTCATACTGTCATTACTCTTCCTGACCTCAATGCTTGGATCAGTGTTTCCATCTTTCTCTGACCCTTTCCAGCTCTTCCAGCTCAGGACAAGGGACGATGTGCCCACAACATATGGGAATTTGGTCTATCTACCACTTTCCCATAAGCCTGAAACAAAATTGGATTCTCAAAACACTCTATGCTAATTGAGGCATAGTCCTTCTTGAGGTCCTACAAAAATTGTTTAAAAAATTCTCTACCTTTAGAAACATCTACATGTTGGCATGGTGGTGGTGTCTTATCATCATTATTTCTCAATTCCAGTTGAAGATTAACAGAACACCGAATACCTTAGTCATGACCACTGTTCTATTCCTAATATGAATATAGCTAAGATCATGTCCCTCCAACCTATCAGTATAAGTTAAATCCTTTTCTTTTAACTTGGAAGAATAAAGGAAGAAATGTAGGATTCTAGCTACTTTTATATTTTCTACCTTATTTAGCTCTTTGCCTCACTATCTCAGCTTATCTTTAATGACTTCAGTTACTCCCCTCGAAAGGAACAGTCTCTCTGGTTTCCTACAATGCTGTTAACATCAGGAAGAGTTATGTTCCTTGTCAGAAAACAAACACAAAGGGAATGGAATCCTAACAGAGTAATAGGAGCCATGATACATTGAGTAAGTGCACATCTGAAATGAATGGTAACCTCTGGATATTTATATGAACAAAATTACAGATAAAAACTTGTACATCTAGTAATAACAAGGATTGAATAAATCATAAATTGAAACTCTATGAGAATTAACATAAATCTGATCTAAAGTTTTATCAGAAAGTCTCAAATGTAATAAAGCGTATTTGCATTGGATTCTATAACCTCAAATTTTGTAGAAGTTATGATCCAAAAAACAATTAAGATTTCCTGAAGATATTTAAAAACATGTCTAGAAATATGTCTATATGTCTAGTAGTTCTTATAAACATTGAGATCACTTATTTTATTTTTATATTCAATTAACATTTTTATTTTAACTTCTTGAAAAATTTTACCTCTTTTGTCATTGATGCAGTACATTTAAATGCCACTCTCCTATTTTATGACACTCTTTGATTAATTGCATTGATTTTGGTTTTAACATACTTTTATCCTTATCCGCTTGAAAAATCCCAGAATGAATAAATTTATTTTTTAACTTTACAGATTTTAAACAAAGGGCGAAAGGGAAAGTCTCTCAGTCGTGTCCAACTCTTTGCCACCCCATGAACTATACAGCCCATGGGATTCTCCAGGCCAGAATACTGGAGTGGGTAGCCCTTCCCTTCTCCAGGAGATCTTTCCAACCCAGGTCTCCAGCATTGCAGGCAGATTCTTTACCAGCTGAGCCACAAAAGAAGCCCAAACAAAGGGCAAGCTTATAGTAAAGATTGTTAGAGTATCTCTACTTTGCATTTCAATGAGAAAAATGGGGCTACTAAAATTTGTTAGTCTCAGTATGGCTTTTAAAAAGTAAGCACTAATACTATTTCAAGTAAAATCTTAGAAAATAAGAGCATAATAGTAAAAACTATGTTCAAAATTGCTCCTAAATAAATGGACCTCTTAATCAATTACAGTTCTATTTTATAAGGAACTGTATGACTTAAGAGCTATGAGAAGGTAGTCTTGAAGCAAATATTTTCTTTGAAAAATTTTTTTTACTTCTGTATGATAACAAGATATGTGAAATATAAAATAAAAATGATGATTCTAGGAGTTTGCACTTTAGAAAACATATCCATTCTAATGCTGAGGATTCACTATCCTAGATTCATTAAGCTTTCTTTCTTTCTTTCTTTTTTTTTATGTTGAAGTATTCTGTGGTGGCTTAGTGGTAAAGAATCCCCCTGCCAAGCAGGAGTTGGATCCCTGGGTCTGGAAGATTCCCTGATGAAGGAAATGGTAACCCATTCCAGTATTCTTGCCTGGGAAATCCCACTGACAGAGGAACCTTGCAGGCTATAGTCTATGGGGTCACAAAAGAGTAAGACAGAACTTAGTGACTAAAA
Organism: Muntiacus reevesi; assembly: GCF_963930625.1. Lineage (NCBI taxonomy): Eukaryota > Metazoa > Chordata > Mammalia > Artiodactyla > Cervidae > Muntiacus > Muntiacus reevesi. Next base: position 84,678,556 of record NC_089271.1, on the reverse strand, counting down.
CAAAAACAACAATAGTTGAATTACAATGTTGTGCTAGTTTCTGCTGTACAGCAAAGTGATTCAGTTACACATATACATATATCCATTCTTTTTCAAATTCTTTTCCCATATATGTTATTCCAAAATATTGAGTAAGGTTCCCTGTGCTATACAGTAGGTCCCTGTTGATTATCTATCTTTTACATAGTAGTATTTATATGTTAATCCCAAACTCCCAATCCACCCTTCCCCCGACATTACCCTTTTGGTAGCCATAAGTTCAATTTCGAAGTCTGTTTCTATTTCCTAACTAAGTTAATTTGTATCATGTTTTTAGATTCCACGTATAAGTGATATATTTGTCTTTGTCTGGCTTGCTTCACTCAGTATAATTTCCGGGTCCATCTATGTTGCTGCAAATGGCATTATTTCATTCTTTTTATGGCTGAGTAATATTCCATTGTACATACATACCACTTCTTTATTCATTCCTCTGTGGATGGACATTTAGGTTGCTTTCAAATCTTGACTATTGTAAATAGCACTGCAATGAGCATTGGGGTACATGTATACTTCTGAATCATGTTTTTCTCCAGATACATGCCCAGGAATGGGATTGCTGGATCATATGGTAGCTCTATTTTTAGTTTTTAAGGAACCTCCATACTGTTCTCCATAGTAGTTGTACCAATTTGCAATCCCACCAACAGTATGAGAGGGTTCCCTTTTTCCACACCCTCTCGAGCATTTGTTGTCTGTAGGCTTTTTGATGATGACCATTCTGACTGGTGACTCATTCTAGTTTTGATATACAATTCTCTGATAATTAGTGACGTTGAGCATGTTTTCATGTACGTTCCAGCCATCTCTATGTATTCTTTAGAGAAATGTCTATTTAGATACTATGGCCATATTTTGATTGGGTTGTTGAAAAACAAAGTGAAAACTGAAAGTGTTAGTTGCTCAGTCGTGTCCAACTCTTTGCGACCCCATGAACTGTAGACCACCAAGCTCCTCTGTCCATGGAATTCTCCAAGCAAGAATATTGGAATGTGTTGCCATTTCCTTCTCCAGGGGATCTTCCCAATCCAGAGATCAAACCTGGGTCTCTCACATTGCAGGCAGATTCTTCACCATGTGAGCCACCAGGGAAGCTGATTGGTTTGTTAGTTTTTGATATTGAAATGAACGAGCTGTTTGTATATTTTAGATAAATCCCTTGCCAATTTATTCATTTGCAAATATTTTCTCCTATTCTGAGGGCTGTCTTTTCTTTTTGCTTATGGTTTCTTTTGCTGTACAAAAATCTTTAAGTTTACTTAGGTCTCATTTTTAAATTTTTATTTTCACTACCCTTAGAGTTGGATCAAAAAACAGGTTGGTGCAATTTATGACAAAGTGTTCTGCCTATACTCTTCTCTAAGAATATTATAGCATCTAGCATATCTTATACAATCAGGTTGGTGTAAATGTTTCATACTTGCTATGTTACATATTTTTTGACCCATATATATTTCAGTCATCAGCAAAAAATGTTCAAGATGGGTTCCTGGATGCACATGATTTTACATCGTTTCCTCCCTCCTTACTGTTGTCACAGGTTGTTTCTCTTTTCCTATTATTTTTGGAAAGATTAATTATTTGCTACATCAGTGGTTAAAAACCACCTATCCAGTCTAGGTACTTAGTGGAACATTTAGTTGAATGCTGCAAATGCCAAAAATAATAGTAGAAAATGAAATCATCTGAGAGGGAAGAGAAAATAGGGAGAGATTTTGGGGGGAGGGATCAAATTAAAAATATATATATTTGGAAGTAAACACAAAGTATTTTGTGGGTCTTTTAATTTTTAAATGAAAACTGCAAAATAATTTAAGACCTAAATACTACTTACTGTTGCTAGGAAATATCCATTTTATATTTAGAAGAAAGATCCTGTAAAGAAAAGAAGATACGCTCTGAAATTTAAAAGAAGACTTCTATTCATTGCTTAAATGTTTTGAAATTGAAAAATGGTAGGTTTCAGCAAGGTAAAGCAGATGATCCTCTGTGTTTTTGATTTACGAAAATATGAATGTCTGTGATGCTTTTAATAGAATTGTGAAACTAGATATAAAGTATTCACTACTTTCACTGATGTGGGGGATTGTAAAGATTTTATTACAGAGTTCTTAAAAAGATGGATTAATCTTTTCTTCACAAGTAGGTGTTCCTACTGTAGGGCATTTGTTTAGTCAAATGAAGCAAGAAAGAAATGAGGTAATAAGGCAATTTGTCATCAAAGCTTAAACAGAATTGGAATTGTGAATTTTTATGCTACTGTAGATGAAATTATTAACAAAATGTAAGCTTTCAGATAATTTACAAGAAGAAGAAAAGTTATGACTTTTGTAAATGCCAAATATATTTGACTTTTAAAGCATCTACATGGAAGAAGAAATATCAAATTACCAGATTTCAAATGGTTGAAAGAAGTTATACAAGAGCTAAGGAGACTAACTATATCTCTGTGGCACCAAAATAAGAGTACAGTAAAAGAAAATGTGTGATATTAAGTAGCATAGAACTTTGCTATGGAACTAATTATTACATGTACAGAATATATTTTTTTCTTAATTTCTTTATTAGGTTGGTCATATTCCCAAACCTTAAATTTTGCTTACAAAAATAATAATAATAATGAACTTTAAAGAATATACTGTTGAAAGGGAAAGTGAAAGTCACTCAGTCAGGTCCGACTCTTTGTGACTCCATGGATTATGCAGTCCATGGAATTCTCTAGGCCAGAATATTGGAGTAGGTAGTCATTCCCTTCTCCAAGGGATTCTCCCAACCCAGGGATTGAACCCAGGTCTCTGGCATTGCAGGCAGATTCTTTACCAACTGAGCCACCAGGGAAGACCAAGAATATTGGAGTGGGTAGCCTATCCCTTTTCCAGAGGATCTTCCTGACCCAGGAATCGAACTGGGGTCTCCTGCATTGCAAGTGGATTCTTTACTAGTTGAGCTACGAGGAAAGTCTCCATACTGTTTGTAAGTCCTCTGGTTGCAATCATTTAATACATGTAGCATTAAGATTCTGAGATGATATTGAATAAAGCTTAAGAATTTTCCAATATACAGCATGAGGGTATCTATTATGTAAATTAGCCCATCATTAAATGAATTGGGGGGAGAAAATTTTCTTAATGAAAACAGTTTTTTTTTTTTTTTTTTTACTGTAGTATGAAAGCTGTTTTCTAGTTGGTGGACACACACACACAGTCTTTCACTATTGTTAGAAGTCTAGTGTCTCATGTGTATTAAGGCTTGGGTGGGATGAGTGGAGTGTAGGAACACAAACCCTAGCAAATGCTGAACATGAAAGCATGCCATTCATTCTAACCTGACATAAACTATCAATTCAATCAGTTTAAGACATAGGTGTTTTATTTAGCTATGGTTGGTCACTTATAAACTATGAAAATAGCTTCTTCTAGCAAATACTGGTGGTATGCATGGTGTTAATTCAAAGTTGAGTGTTTATGCTCCCTATGTTTTACTCACAGAACTTCAAGAATGGCCTAAAAAGAGTCAATATTCTACTGGCAAACCTTTGTTACCAGTAAATAGCCAGATGCTGATGATGAATAATCCAGTGGCAAACAAGTATAAGAAACACCTTTGTCAATGTATAATTTGCTTTACTGATGACTTCAAATATGACCTTTCCAAAAGAATCTTGACAATAATTTGAGACTGTTGTTCAATACAGAAGTAATAATCAACTTAAGCCTACTTCTTAAGGACGGGTTCGTTCCTGCTAGCACAGATCATATACCTTGGTCATTCATGAGGCAAGTGCTGCTATCTATTATGGAAGCCAAGCAACAGCTGGTATATCATCCTAGTGTACGGCAACTGAAAGCTTCAGAATATTTGGAAGATGAGTCCATCATCATGGAAACAAACCAGAGGAAGCCCAGTCATGTTTTTTCTTCTAAGATTAAACAAAAATATAAATAAAATCAATATTATCTATTAATTAATATTGGTTTCAAGTTACTGTGAATATATATTTCATTCACTTATTCAAAAGGTATTTTTGAATGTCTATTTGGTGCCAAATACTCTGCTATGATTTGAGTATGCACCAGTGAATATGATAGACAAGGTCCCTACCCTCACATAACTTATAGTTTAGGGGGAAAGACTTATGTTAAATGAATAAAGAAAACATTTAATTACAGGTTATAATGAGCTATTAGTACTAGGAAGGAATTAAATAGGGAAATCATTAGAGAATAATATGGTGGTGATAAAAGGTAGCAGGAAAATATTTAGATAGGATAAAAAGGGATTCCCTCTAAGGAAGTGACAGCTAAGTTGAAAGCTCTAGGGTAAAGTCAAAACTGGCTATTGAGATTCTGAAGGATGCTTCAAGGTCTCTGCTTGTGCTTAGTTGCTCAGTCATATCTAACTCTTTGCAAACCCATGGACTTTAGCCCGCCAGACTCTTCTGTCCATGGGATTCTCCAAGCAAGAAGACTGGAGTGGGTTGCCACGCCCTCCTCCAGAGGATCTTCCCAACCCAAGGATCGAACTCCCCTCTCCCACATTGCAGGCAGATTCTTTCCCATCTGAGCCACCAGGGAAACCCAAGAATACTGGAGTGGCTAACCTGTCCCTTCTCCAGGGGATCTTCCCAACCCAGGAATCTAACCAGGTCTCCTGTACTGCAGGCAGATTCTTTACCAGCTGAGCTACCAGATCTCTAGGAAGAAAAAAAACAAAAAGCTATGTAAAGACTGAGATGATAGAGAGCTTGGGCCTGTTCCAGAAGCTGAAATGAGGCCAGTAGTCTTGTGGTAGGGCCAGCCAGGTAAAGAATAGCAGGGGATACTTTTGGGCAGTTAGATGGGGCTCAGATGCAGTTTGACATTATAGGACATGCATTTGGGGGCATTAGTGATTTGGGGGATTGTCAGAGCAGTAGTTTTTAAAAATAAATGTCTTTTTTCCTCACTATTTAGAAATATTTCCCATCAATTTGTTAAGGCAGACCAAGATTTTACCTACTGTTATTTTACTAATCTACCAGTGAGAAAAGTGAAAGGTTTTTCTCTCCATGGCTACTCTCTACAGTCCCTATAGCTTCTTTCTGTTCTCATAGGAAACTTTTTGAGATACAAAGTAGATTACTACATGGTTAAGACATCTGTAAATTATTTTCTCCATGAACACCATCTGATGGTCTTTTTTCCTTATTGGAGAAAACCTTTCTTCATAATCGGCATGTAAACATTTAAGAAAATCCATTTAGCAGGTGAAAAAGAACATTATCTTATCATCTTTCTACTGTTGGAACTCTGAAGATTTAGAATCTATCAATCTGAACTATCAGTAGACAGTGTATTTATTTCTTACTAGCATGTAAACTCCTTAAGAGGAGATATCAGGGCCTCATTTTATTTTGTTGTTCTTCACTCTCTCAGTCCTCTCTGACTCTTTGTGACCTCTTGGACTGTAGCATGCCAGGTTTCTTGTGCTTCACCATCTCCCGGAGTTTGCTCAAACTCATGTCCATTGAGTCAATGATGCCATCCAACCATCACATCCTCTGTCGTCCCCTTCTCCTGCTGCCTTCAATCTTTCCCAACATCAAGGTCTTTTCCAATGAGTTGGCTCTTTGTATCAGGTGGCCAAAGTATTGGAGCTTCAGCTTCATCATCAATCCTTCCAATGAATATTCAGGGTTGATTTCCTTTAGGATTTACTAGTTTGATCTCCTTGCAGTCCGAGGAATTCTCAAGAGTCTTTTCCAACACCACAGTTCAAAAGCATCAATTCTGGCACTCAGCTTTCTTTATGGACCAACTCTCACGTCCATACATGACTACTGGGAAAACCATAGCTTTGACTATATTGACCTTTGTCTGCAAAGTAATGTCTCTGCTTTTTAATATGCTGCCTAGGTTTGCAATAGCTTTTCTTCCAATGAGCAAGAATCTATTAATTTCATGGCTGCAGTCCACGGTGATTTTGGAGCCCAAGGAAATAAAGTCTGTCATTGTTTCCATTGTTTCCCCATCTATTTGCCACGAAGTGATAGGACAGGATGCCATGATGTTAATTTTTTTAATGTTTAATTTTGAGCCAGCTCTTTCACTCCTTCTTTCACCTATTTTACTTTACCACTGTACCAAATACAGTACCTTACATAGAATGGGGCTTTCCCAGTGGCTCAGTGGTAAAGAATCCACTTGCAATGCAAGAGACGTGGCAGGAACCGCAGGCTCCATCCCTGGGTCAGAAAAATCCCCCGATGAGGAAAATAGCAATCCACTTCAGTATTCTTGCTGAGAAACCCCATGGACAGAGGAACCTGGGGGGCTACAGTCCATGGGGTTGCAAAGAGTCAGACACAACTGAGAGAGTAAACACAGACACATACAAACACACAGAGAAAGAGCTCTCATATATTAGGAGACTTACATAGACAAGCTAGACTGTCCAGCTATGTTTTTAGGTCACATGCATTGTGACCTACTCATTCACTTCCTTTACTTACCTGTTTTCAGTGAGTAAGAAATGGGAAGAAAAGTGATGGCTTAGCACTGATTACTTTCTGCAATTATATTGAAATGTTGTATGTCTTCACTAAAGTTTAAGCTCTAGTGAGGGCAGACACCAAGGTTGTCTTGGTCACCACTGTGGCTCCCACCCCAGCCTGTACCCCACCTCCCATGGAATCACTTGACTAATTATTAGGGATGGTGATTTGTTTTAAAGGGGATAGGCCTACCTAAGGCACAACTCTTCTACTAACTGAAGGTTGTTCAAATACTTGAGTAAAAACTAAATACACAGGATCCAAAGAGGGAGATTTACTTCAGAATAAAAAAGCTTAAAGTTCAAAGCCCAGTGGAAATGGAATTAGGAAACAGGTAGATTAGGAATAAGTAAGAAGGTGGGAGAGAACTCTGGGGTAAATATTTAAAATACTACTTGCTAAAAATGGTAGGACTGACTAAAAGCCCAGAGCTAGAATGAACAGTCATTACCTTTCTGAGCAACATTGAAATTTAGTTTAGAAGTATAGGTTTTATATCTCAAAGTACTGAGAATCACTTAGTTTTTCATATAACACTCCCATCTGTGAAATGTTTATGAATTCCTCAAGGTAATTAGTTTTGTGGAACATTTCCAAGTAGTATATTCCTCTTTTCTATGACTTCTGGGAATACATGAAATACAGGACAAACACTTTTGCCACAAAATTATATTAGGAAATTTTCAGCAACCGCTTTATAATTATAACTCATAGATATTTCACCCCCAAACACACTTGCTTTACAAATGAAATAAGGAAGGAAAATAGGCAGGATGCAAGTAAGACCTGTACTAATATAGAGGTTAAAGCTCCTTTCACTCTATTTTTTTTTAAGGCCTTTGACTTTTTTTTTTTTTTTTTGGACTTATGTGGTTGTGTCTCTGTGCCCGCCTTTTTGGTGGTGTCTTTTCCAGACTGACTCTGCTCTTGGCTGTGTGACTTGCTTTGGCCAATGAGATGTTAGCAAGATTAATGTAAGCAGAGACTTTCAAAGTTCAAGTGCATTTTTGTTTCCTTTCTTTGACCTTTGCCACCGTCTTGACAAGATGTCTGGGCAGGTTTGCTGGAAAGAAGCCAGAAGCAAATGGAGGGAAGTTAAGTTATCTGAAAAAGATTCCATGCTGCACAAACTAGTCCCCAGTTGACCCATCAGCTGACTATACAGACTTGAACGATCCCAGGGCAGTCAGCCAAGGTTGGCCTGGATCAGCAGAACCACCCAGTGACCCTTAGACTGATAAAGAGTTGTTCTATATTTATTTTAAGGGGTGGTAAGCGGTATATAACCAACATTCCTATTGTATTTGGAGTCATTTTCTGTCTTTATCTTCAAGAACTTCCATCCCTGCAAACCTTGCTTAGTTCGTTAGAATTGATAAGTTGCTCTTACCTGTAAGAACTTCAGATGTTCCAGTTATCTGGTCTCCTCATCTGTCCCCTGCCTACCTATGTTTGAGGTTTCAGAGTCTCTGTCTTAACCCTGCCTAAATACTGAGCTGTCTTTTTCTCAAGTTTTCCTTTTGGAAGTTTATCTATGGAGACAGAATTGAGAACCTTCATAAGTGGGGAAGACTTTCTATTTGATATGTTAGGAAATAGATTCTTAGGTAGAGTAGTGACATGACAAAGGGTTATATAAGTAAAATCTGTCTGGAAGCTGTAAGCCTGATGAATTTGAGTGTGAAAAGACTAGAGTTATTATCTCTAGTTGATAGTTTAGTTCAGATTAGAAGAGGGAATGATTGTACATCTGTGTCCTGGAGAGGTTGGAAAAGTGAAACTGAATGAATGTATAGATCTTTGCTGGGGAAGCGAATGAGTACACTGTTTTGTTAATATTCTAATATGAAGAACTTTTTCAGATTTGTTGCTGAATTTTTCTCTGAACTCTGCAATACAGTATATATTGTTTGTAGTTTTCTAACTAGATCTTAGCCCTGGGGTTTCCATTATAAACTTTATTTATTTATTTTCAGGTAAACATAAAGAGTTTTTATTTATTTATTTACTTTCATTTATTTTTACTAGTTGGAGGCTAATTACTTTACAATATTGTAGTGGTTTTTGCCATACATTGACATGAATCAGCCATGGATTTACATGTGTTCCGCATCCCGATCGCCCCTCCCGCCTCCCTCCCCATCCCATCCCTCTGGGCATTATAAACTTTAAAATAGACTAGGCTGAAATCACATAAGATTAAAACAACAACATTCATGTGTGTAATGAATGCCAAGAAAAAGCCTTCAAACAGGAATTATTGTGATAATTTAAAACCAATCCAGCCAGCATCCTGAGATATAGATATAATGTTGAGTCCTTCCAACACAGGAATTTGCTCTACATTTGGTAGCAAAGAGTTTCACATATTCTGAAATAGATATAACCTGAAAGTATTAAGGTTTTGACAGTATAGCTTCAAAATTACCTAAACATGATAGTAATGATGACAACTTCTAAACTTAGTCTACTATGATTAGCAGCCTCTCTCAGAAATAGAAAATAATAAAGAAAAGGAAGTGATGGGGCAAGATATTTGGTCTGCCATTCACTACCTTGAACAGACTGAGAAATAACTGACTTATTTGCATAGGGAAGTTCCCTTCTCTTTTCTATAAATAGACTTTTCCCCCCACTAATTCTTCCAAGTGAATGAATTAAATTTAGAGATATTGCTGAATATTCATCCCCGGAGTTCTTTCTTGTACTTGATATTTTATAGGCAAGTCACATCTTTTGATTGTTTTTTTTGTAGTTTGTTTTGATAAATAAAATGTTGAATTGAAAACTTCTCTAGGAAGAAGAGACTGATATCCAAGTTTTACACGTATATATATACATATGTATAAATATATATATCAGCATGGTTGAAGGTTTCCTAAACAAAAATGAAACCCAAAAGATATTCAAGCATGAACTGCCCAAATAGGTCATTCCTGCTATTAAAATTTCTTTAAACAATGTACCATACTTTTAGAAAATTTTTATTGTATTGATGTATAGTTGATTTACAGTGTTGTGTTAATTTGTGCCCTGTAGCAAAGTGTCAGCTACACACACACACATATATATGTATACATATATATATAATTTTTCATATTCTTTTCCATTATGGTTAACTGCAAAATATTAAATATAGCTTCTTGTGCTATAAAGTAGAACCTTATTTTTTTATTGATCCTATATATAATTGCTTGCATCTGCTGATCTCAAATTCTCAATTCATCCCTCCCCTATACCCTGTCCCACTTGGCAACCACAAGTCTGTTTTCTATGTCTGTGAGCCAATAAGATACTACACTTTTGTCACCCTTTCTAAATGGCCATGGTATATTTGGCAGGTAGTAAAAACAATAGATTTAGATATGAATCTTTCTAATCTAATATAATGCAGTGATATATTTAGTAGACATATTGAATATTGTGAGTATAAAAGTAACCAGAAAATGAAAGAGCCAATGTAGACTAATATTAGCAAAATAAGCATAGACTTATTGACATGATTCCCAAATCCTCTAGAATTGATTTAGTTAATTTGGCTAAATGTCCTTAAAGGGACTTGTTAAGACCCGAGAAAGTATTTTATTGTATTAATAGTTTGAGTCTCAGAGATAAGGCAAGAACAAATGAAGGACTTTTTTTTTTTATGAAGGACATTTTAATGTAGTTATATTAAGCTGCCTTATTATTTGAATACATGATCACTTCTCATCTGATTTGTTCTATTTGACAAGAAATTGAGTGCTGTGAAAATTTGCAATTGAATATAAATTTTAGAAACAGAATATGACACAGATTCAAGGGAATGAGAAAAGAAATTGGGCATATGGAGAAATATCACGCTATCTAATGATGACCATATAGGTTTTATATTTTTATATATCTTCATGCAAATTTTTGCAAACCTACTATTTATTAGGGACATATTCACTCTTACAAAGTAACTCATAAATAATCTGCATGCATTATTTATGGGATAATGAGGGAGCTTCAAAGTTACCCACATCATTATGTTTTTCTAATATTGATAGGTGATATTCATTTATTTATTATTTTTTAATTGGAGGATAATTCCTTTACCATGTTGCATTGGTTTCTGCCATACAACAATGTGAATAAGCCATAAGTATACATATGTCCTCTCCCTACTGTTGCCAAAATTATTTTATTTTGAATTTGAAAGTTTAATAATTTAAAAAACAACAAAGACAACTGGTTGAAGAAAGTGAAAGTGTTATTTGCTCAGTTGTGTCCATCTCTTTGGGACCACATAGACTGTAACTCGCCAAGCTCCTCTGTACATGGAATTTTCCAGATAAGAATCCTGGAGTGGGTTGTCATGCCCTCCTCCAGGGTATCTTCCTGACACAGGGATCAAACCTGGGCCTCTTGCAATAGACAGATTCTTTATCATCTGAGACATCAGGGAAACCCATATAAATGGCACTATCTCACTATTGGTGTCAAATACCTCAAGATATTGAAGATCTAATACAATTTAATTATTTGTTGAATGCCAATAAGAATGTGGCGCAGGTGGAGTATGACAGCGAAAAGGACAGCATCCCAACCCCTCAAGATATTGCAATTCAGTTTTGGATGAAGACAATCAAGGAGCAATTTCAGTAAAATTCTATTTTGGTCATTTGTGAGAAATAATTAAAAATTCTGGTGAATATCTCTTTTTAATTTCCTTAATTGGCCAAATACATCAAACTTTCAGTTCCCTGAAAGGTGAAAGTGTTATTTGCTCAATCGTGTCTGACTCTTGGTGAACCCATAGACTGTAGCCTGCCAGATTCCTCTGTCTATGGGGTTTTCCAGGCAAGAATACTGGAGTGGGTAGCCATCCCCTTCTCCAGGGGGTCTTCCCATCCCAGAGATTGAACCTGGGTGTCCTGCATTGCAGGCAGATTCTGTACCATCTGAGGCACCAGGGAAGCCCTAGACTTAAGCTAAACTACCGCAGAGCTTATTATTAACTAGGATGTAGGAGTTATGGGTAGTATTTATACTGAGTCCCTTTAAACTGATCATATTCGATCCAGAGGCTGCTCCAATTTCCAAGATCATTGCAACTTTCAGCTTGACTGAAACAAATAAATGAAAAATAAATCACCTGCCTGGTTATTGTTGTAAAATTGATTCTAGAGACATGACAGAATATGAAAGCTATAACTTAGGCACATTAATACAGATAGGCTGTGTTGCCTGTTTACTTCCTAAAAACTGTGTTTCTTTTCATTTCAAAAGAAATAATACTTAACCCCTAAATATTGTTTAGGAATTTTCATTAATATTGAGGCAGAGTGAGCTACCTGATGAATCTGTTGTGATCACTTGGATAAGAAGTTAACAGTAAAGATTAGAATGTGAAAAGCATAGGTAGCAGTTATAATTCAAGAATGAGTAAAAATGCCAGCATACCTAGGGTTATCAATCATTAAGATTAGAAAATCTATGAGGTAGGTACTTCAAAAATGCTTCGATATCTGGATTCACTTCAGTCCTTGCCAAGTCACTTATAACTCCTAAACAAAGGACCATTTAACCAGCTTTGCATTTGACTGGACTGAGATTGCATAGCTTGGATGTAATTTTCAGTTTGGCTGAACACCAATAGAGATTCATTCATTCTAGCTCATACAGTGTGTGATGCATTCAACTTCTTTACCATTCACTCAAAGAAAAGAAAGGAGAAGGCAAATATCCATTCCTCAGCAGATTTTGTGGTGGTGTAGATGGTGGTGGTGGTTGTTACTGTTGTTATTTTACCCTTAAGTGGCAACTGTGTTCTCATTTAATGAAAATAGTGGCAAAATGCTTTTGTGACGTATAATATGTCTTTGTGAACTATGACAGGAATTTTCTGCGATTGTTTCAGTTGCTTTAAGAAGATACACATTCTACAGACTTCTCTGGTGGTCCAGTGGTCAAGAATCCACCATCCAATGCAGGAATGAGGGTTTGGTCCCTGGTCAGGGAACTAAGATTCCATATGTCACAAGGCAACTAAGCTCTTGAGCTGCAAGTACTGAGCTCATGCTCTAGAGCCCCCAGACCACAACTAGAGAAGCCCGTGTGCTGCAACAAAGAGCCCACAGGCCCCCATCTTCCCCCACTCCAAAAAACAAGAAGATGCACGTTCTAGTCTATTTGTAAAAACCTATTTTGTCTTGGCCACTTTCAGTAGATGTATATGTGTATAAGAAAGATGAACCTGAACTCCCTGAAGGCCTAAGAAATTCAGATAAGTGAACAGTTTTGTTTTTAATCTAAACTTCGGGTTTTTTAAGTGTTGTGGCATTTTTCCCCAGGCTATCTGGTACCAGCTTTCAAAGCTGTGAAATATTTATCCCACTCTAAAACCAACAATTTAATTCAAGCCATGTTTCCTTCATATTTCCATGTTAAAATAATTCATGCATAGGTATATACATGTAATACACATATATGTACATTTATCAGATCACCACAATAACTCAAATAACATTTAAAGAGCAAAGAAGTAATATTAAAATATAAATGATAAATGTCACAATTTTCAGAGAATTCTAGATGGAGTTTATGAAGCATTCTTAGCTGAGTATAGAACTTGGCAGTGTTTGGAGACAGTAGCAATAATTATAGACTAAAGGTCCCTGAAGTTTGCTTCATCTGAACAAGGCTCCTGAGCAGCTTCCTGGGAGTTCAGCAGTGAGCTAGACGCTAAGGGGAACAGAGAAAAGAACATAGCGTAGTAATAAGAATCGGAATTGGAAGTCAAGAGATCTAGATTCTAATCTTGTTACAGTCTTCCCTGAATCTCAATTGTTTCAGCATGTGTACAATGAGGAAAGGGAACAGGATGAATGCCCTTTGGATTTTTACAGACCTAAGGTCATATGATCTGATTCAAGAGAAATAGAAGTCATTGGTTCCTAACCCAGGCACGTAAAGCTACTTTAGAGAGGTTAGACTAGCAAACATGAAGCTATTAGTGAAGTGTTTAAAAGATAGCATGAACAAATGCTGGGTAATATAGAATATGATGTAGGATGTCAGGTAAGATTTATACCCGTGCTGTGGAAAAGTAGGTTTTTTGGAGGATGCAGGCTATACTTTTGGTCTTGCAGGTTGAGTAGAAAATAGCAGAAAATATAATTGGATTAAAAAGCTATGGAACAACATAGTTGCACTTCAACCTTAATATTTAAACTATAATTAAAATGACCTAGTCACTTATATTGGTCTACAAGAAAGGAAGGCAATGTTCAGTATTTTAAAAGTGAACTAAATGATTTTAGAATTTTGTGTAACATACCTTGCTATTATCTTGGCATTTCTCTCTTTTTAAAAATTTTGTTAATTCTTACAATGTTGTGTTAATTTCTGCTGTACATCAAAGTGGTTCATATATGTATATATTCTTTTTCATATTCTTTTTGATTATAGTTTATCACAGGATATTAAATATAGTTCTTGTGCTATACAATAGGATCTTTTTATTTATCCACTCTATATATAATCGTTTGTATCTGCTAACCTCAAACTCCAAATCCTTCCTTCCCCGACTCCCCCTTCCTTAGCAACCACAAGTCTGTTCCCTATATCTCTGAATCTATTTCTGTTTCATAGATATGTTCATTTGTGTTGCATTTGAGATTCCACATAGATGTTGCATCATGTTTGCCTTTCTCTGTTTGACTTACTTCATTTAGTATGATAATCTCATCAATCCAACCATGTCGCTGCAAATGACATTATTTCATTCTTTTTTATGGCTGAGTAGTATTTCATTGTATATATACACCACATCTTCTTCATCTGTTCATCTGTTAATGAACATTTAGATTGTTTCCATGTCTTGGTTATTGTGAATAGTGCTGCTAAGATATGTTCTTAGGGGTGCATGCATCTTTTCAAATTATAGTTTTGTCTGGATATATGCCCAGAGGTAGGATTGCTGGATCATATGTCAACTCAATGTTTAGTTTTTTGAAGAACCACCATACTTTTTTCCCATAGTGACTACACAGATTTGCATTCCCACCTTGGTGATTCTCTTTAATACAAGTAGCAATTATGCTTGGCCTTCCAGAATATATTCTCTAATAGTTCTCAAAGTTATAAGTAATTACTCCTTTTGGTGAAAATAGAACCCAAAAAGTACTTACTAGGTTACTTATGCAAAGTGATGATACTAAATGTTAAGGGAAAAATGAATTATAGCTTCAACACATATAATGTGATTCTTAAGTGTAAGTGTGCATGATATTTTTTGCATGAATTATTTAATTTTATGAAGTCATTTAATACAATTGGTAGAGATCAACAAAAGCATGGCAAATAGCTAGAGTGAAACTTTTTATGTTAGGTGCAATTTAAGAGCATATTTGGCATGTTTATCATTTTAAATTGTTCAGTCAAAATAAATAAATAAAATTTTCAGTCATTATTTCCAGCCAGAAATGCAACCAATCACTGCCCTTTTATGCTGTTTCATGATTAGAATAATTGTTTGCATTTTTTTCTGGATATTTCTTAACTTTTTGAATAGAAATATGCCTTTTCTTTTTGATGAAATGCATTCCCTAGGAAGTCAGTAAGTAAAAATATGAAAAAAATGAGTTAAAATATGAATATGGTAACTTCTTTTTGTAATTAAAACCATGACAGAGATGACTAGTTTCATGATACATAGTCACGTGGTACTTCAAATTAACTTTTACTGATTCAACATGATTTTGTGTATAGTGATAGCCGTTGATTCAGTTACTAAGGAAGGAGAGGAAAATAGAGACATTTTTCAATTTTTTGAAGAACCTCCATACTGTTTTCCATAAGGGTTGGACCAATTTACATTCCCACCGACTATGTATGAGGGTTCCCTTTTCACCACATCCTCAACAATACTTTTTGTCTTGTCTTCTTCATAACAGCCATTCTAACAGGTGTGAGATGACATCTCACTGTGGTTTTGATTTGCATTTTCCCGATGATTAACATCTTTTCATGTGCCTTTTGGCCATTTTGATGTCCCTCTTTGGAAAAAAACTATTTAGCTCTTCTGCCCATTTTAATTGGATTGCTTGCATTTTTATTAAGTTGTTTGAGTTCATTCTATATTTTTTAATATTAACTCCTTTTCTGAGATATATATATATATGTATATATATATATATTTTACCATTCTGTAGATTATCTTTTCATTGTGTTGTTTCTTTTGCTGTGCAGAAGCTTTTGAGTAGTCCTACTGGTTGATTTTGCCATTTCTTGATATGGAATAATTAAAATAATACTTATGTGATTTCCACATAAGGCTTTGTTTGCCAAGAATAAAAACCAAACAAACCATTTTCAGTCTACGCAAACTGAGATATATAGAATTTGACTAGAATGGATTTGAAGCAGTGGTCAATGGTTTAATGTGTGAATGTATGACCAATTTCAAAATTTTAATAAAAGCTCTTATGCTAGAAGAAGTCTACTGGAAACCCTCTGTATATTAGCTATGTTAAGTCTGTTTAGTTTTTCGAGATAAAAGGGGTGTTACCTTAGGTTCTAAGTAGGAACTATGGAACATTGTGACATGCCTTGTAAGAAACAAACCAAAACAAAAAGTAAAATTTTGAATATGGCATCAGTCTCAAATAAGGACTTTTTTTTCCCCCTAATACATTTCCTTAGACAATAGGAATTGGACTTAAGAGTAACTAGACTAGGAATGGGCTTTAAGGGGGTACTGTCCTCAAATAAATAATCCACCCTTAAGATATCCCTAGAGTCTACCACACTGAAAATTTTAGCTATTTTAACGCAATTATTCCATCAAAGGGATCACGACTTAACTTGCTTCCAATAAAATCCTAGCTAAATCGATAGAAACATCATCTAACATAGGGACTTGGAATGTATAGAAGGAGAGAGGATGCAATGAATACTGGTAATGGGGAAGTGAGAGGGTGCCAGACTGGCCCTTTCACACTTTTCTAGAATTAACTACACATGTGCATGAATAACTCAGTGTACCTAGGATGGAGAGCTTTGTGGCCTCCTTAGATATGGAAGTCCTCTTGAGGATCTAAGGTATCGTCTCCATGTCACCTCGACTTGCAGTATAATAAAAAAAGAAAGTATCCTGCTAAAATTTTTATTTAACTAGCTTCAATTCACAATAGTGTTAAGTTTAGCAGATCCTTGTGACACCTGCTCTGCCTTTGCCAAATTTTAATTACACGCAGCTCTGCTCAGTAAAAGACAAGTATTTTTCTACATTTGGTGGTGGGAGAAACGCTGACTGCCTGGGGACTAGAGTGAGCTCAGCAAACATATATCTTTGCTTCTTAAAAAATGCTAGCAGAAAGTCACCAATAAAAAGCAGCATACAAAACAGAAAAAAAACAGAGATATAATCTCTTAAAGAGGTGTGGCATGAAATATTTGCTGAAATTCAAATACTTCTCTTCTTCATCTGTACTAGGTTAATTTCCCTTGAGCAGAAAAAGATGCTACTCTGTTAGTGAAATTTATTTAATGTGACATATTACATCTTTTGAGGAACAGTAGAGAAGGAAATTAAAGTTTTCTTAGATCATTACCCCTGGCTGTGCAATCCTGAAGCCCTGGCAGAATGAGAGAGTGAATCTCCAAAAGAAAATAGAAATAAAGGATTGTAGGTCAAAGTTTTAATGGAACAAATCCTGAATCTGAGTACTTAAAAATTGAATGACATGCAGTTTTATTTAGTTTTAGTTCAAAAGGAAACAAAAGTTTTATATTCATTTTAGCAGTTACCTTTATTATGTAGTTTTCTTTTTTGTGTATAAGGATAATAAACTAGAAGATGGTAGGTTGTTTCTCTAATAAAAATGCCATTTAAAATAAATCTTGTATCAGAAGAAGTAGACATGTTTAAACAGCACTTCTCCTCTCCCTAGGAAGACAGTAAATAATAAAGTTTCAGAAGATTTGAGAAGAGAATGTGCTTTGGAGGAGGAACTGAAGAGAATGTGCTTTGGAGGAGGAACTGGTTAATCTATGTCTCTTAATTTGTTACTCCCTATTTTCCTATTGTAAACAGTAGTGAAAATAATTTTAACAGGGGGCTCTGAACATGCATTTCTGATTATGGAAACCGCATTGTACTCCACAGTTAGACTTGGGGATTGAATATCCAAGAAATACTGTGGCTGGTGGCAGCCTTAAAAAATAAAATAAAATGGGATACTGGCAGAGCATGTATATGTGAAGCATAGTGCAAGACCATTATTGAGTGATGGGGCCAATGGCAACCTGGGGAATGAAATGTATGTTTGAAGGCAGTCAAATTTAGATCCTTAAGAAAATAATGTATTGGTCAAACAAGTGAATCTGTGGGCTAATGACCACCAACAGTTGCTGTTTCATCTGTGCCCTGGGACCTGGCAAATAAATAAATGAATAAATGTTTCATTTATAAAAAGGACTTTGAAAATCCTATGCAGGGCAGGAACGTGACCCTGAACTTTAACTTTAGGAGGCTCCTGAGTAGTTCTCTATTATGAGTTGGCAAAGGTTTCATAAAGGAGTTGACATTTAACTTAAAAATTGAGAGATGTCTTTTTACAAATAATGAATTGGATTTTGAATCAGGGCTTGAGTAAAGGCAAAGAGGCAAGGAATATGTTTCAGTTCAGTTCAGTTCCTCAGTCGTGTCTGACTCTTTGTAACCCCATGAACCACAGCACGCCAGGCCTCCCTGTCCACCACCAACTCCTGGAGTCCACCCAAACCCATGTCCATTGAGTCAGTGATGCCATCCAACCATCCCATCCTCTGTTGTCCCCTTCTCCTCCTGCCCTCTATCTTTCCCAGCATCAGGGTCTTTTCCAATGAGTCAGCTCTTCGCATCAGGTGGCCGAAGTATTGGAGTTTCAGCTTCAACATCAATCCTTCAAATGAACACCCAGGACTGATTTCCTTTAGGATGGACTGGTTGGATCTCCTTAAAGTCCAAGGGACTCTCAAGAGTCTTCTCCAACACCACAGTTCAAAAGCATCAATTCTTTGGCGCTCAGCTTAAATTATAGTCCAACTCTCACATTCATACATGACTACTGGAAAAAACAGAGTCTATATGTTTAGGAAACAGCAAATAATCTGGTGTTACAATGGCGATAAAAGAGGCTGCAAATATAGGTTGGGGCATTGTGAAAAAATTGAACGCCATGTTAAAAATTGGCCATGTCCAAGATGATACGTAGCCAAGTGGGAAGATTTATCAGATGGATTCTCAACCACCCATCCATAAGAATGAGTATCTGTGGGGGAAAAAAATGTCTGGCACATTTGACGGGCAGTGAATTCTAAGGTCTACTGTCCTTCCAAACATTGTTAATCAACTATACTCCAATATAAAACAAAACGTTAAAAAATCAAGATAGGAAATAAAGTAACCGTGACATAAGGATCATCATCATAAAAAAAACAGTATCAGAGTGAAGAGAACACTTTTATATTATCTACTTCAGCTTCCTTTTATTTCACTGATGGGGAAACTAGGATTAGGGAAGTGATATAGTATGATTAACGTTACACAGATATAAGAGCTAGAATATTCTTTCTACTATCCCAAACTATCTTATTAAGTTTCAGGTCAATTTCTCTTTGTATGGTTCTTACATTTTGCTTTTATTTTTGCTGATCTGCGAATTCTTGGAGTTAGGCAAAGCTGCATATCACTTCCAAAGAGCTATGAGATTTTCTGCCAGTGAAATCAATAGTACTTGATACTCTGCAGTCTCCAGATGTGAAGAAAGATTCTTTCATGGGATTCTGGCTAGCCTCTGCTATTTTAGGTGAGCTGTGCAAATAATTTGAAATGCATTGTAAATTAACTGTGGCATGTCTGTTACCACAGTCTTGGGCATGTTGATTTACAAGTAGTCATTCTCTTTTCAGTGCTGATTCATTTCCTAATCATGAATTGTCTCCCCAATTTGCATCTAGGCAAGACTGACCTTATTCAAATGTAGAAGAGATAGATGTTTATGTGATGTGATTTGAAGTCCAATCCCTATGTAAAGTTTCTAATTCACATGCTTAGGCTCATTCCTTAGGGATTTGCTTTAGGCATATGCATTTTAATAATGTCATATCTTCATTATTGATTATAGCTCATATCACTAGAAAATGACCCTCCTTATCTCCTTTAATACATTTTGCTCTAAATTTTTCTTTTATTATATTCATAATGCCATTCCTAACACTTTACTTTTGAGTTTGATTAATGTATCTTTGCAACATATGAATTTTAAGTGTTTTTAGACATTCTGTTTCTTAGAGAGATCACACATTAACCAGGTAGCATATTTAGTGAAGATGTATTTATCTAATTTACCCATTGTATTAGTGTTGTATTGCTACATTAAAAATATCATAAATATTATAGTTGAAGTAAGTAAGTAAGTGAAGTCGCTCAGTCGTGTCCAACTCTTTGCGACCCCGTAAACTGTAGCCCACCAGGCTTCTCCATCCATGGGATTCTCCAGGCAAGAATACTGGGGTGGTTTGCCATTTCCTTCTCCATTATAGTTGAAAGCAGCACACAAATTTATTAGCTCATAGTTCTAGAGGTCAGAAGTTCAGCAAAGCTCAACCTATTCTCTGCTGAGGGTCTCACAAGACTAAAATCCAAGTGTCTGCTGGGTTGAGTTCTTATCTGGATGTTCTGGGGAAAAGTCTACTTCCAGGGTTTTTCCAAGTTGTTGGTCACATTCATTTTCCTTCAATTGTAGGACTGAGGTCCCCATTCTCTTTCCAGTTGTCAATTGGGATCCTCTGTTAGTGCCTGAAAGGTCACGTTTCTTCTCCATAACCTCTTCGATCTTGAACCCAACAATGGTCAAGTCCTTCTCCTGGTTCAAAGCCCACATACTTTTCTCTTACTCTCCTGATGTCAGCTGGAGAAAGTTCTCAGCTTTTTTTTTTTTTTTTTTTTTAAAAATTTTTTTTTCTTTTATTTTTATTAGTTGGAGGCTAATTACTTTACAATATTGTAGTGGGTTTTGTCAAACATTGACATGAATCAACCATAGAGTTACATGTATTCCCCATCCCAATCCCCCCTCCCACCTCCCTCTTTACCCGATTCCTCTGGGTCTTCCCAGTGCACAAGGCCCGAGCACTTGTCTCATGCATCCAGCCTGGACTGGTGATCTGTTTCACCCTAGATAATATACATGTTTTGATGCTGTTCTCTTGAAACATCCCACCCTCGCCTTCTCCCACAGAGTCCAAAATTCTGTTCTGTACATCTGTGTCTCTTTTTCTCTTTTGCATATAGGGTTATCGTTACCATCTTTCTAAATTCCATATATATGCGTTAGTATACTGTATTGGTCTTTATCTTTCTGGCTTACTTCACTCTGTATAATGGGCTCCAGTTTCATCCATCTCACCCTAATTAAACTTAAAAGCTTTTGCACAACAAAGGAAACTATAAGCAAGGTGAAAAGTTCTCAGCTTTTAAGAGTGCCTATGATTAAGATAGGCCCATTCAGATAATCTCAACTTTTTAAGAAGCAAGGCTCCTGCTAAAAGAATGTGGAATTCTCTATATATTGTAGGGGATAGGAATTATGAATATTCCTGGGATGAGACAGGCCAACAAGTAGGGATGGTGGTGAGGGAGAGAGAGCAACATGAGGATACAGTGTGGTTGTCAGGCAGAGGGAATGAAGGGTGAGGGGAAGAAAGTTGGAAAGTATGTAGGGGAAGAGCTTTCCACTTTGTTTTCTGCCCTGGTCCAGAGGACAATGTAAACTTGCCTCAAAACCCCAGAGCATCTCATATGAGTGATCCTTTCTTCAGACATGCATTCAAATTGCTATGGAAAGAGTGGTACTATTTTTCCCTATAGAATCTTACAGTGCCTTTTAACCACTGCTAGGAAGAAGTAGAAGAGATAGTCATTCTTCCAGCTTCATGTAATAATAGAGGTAGATCTTCAAAGTAATACTAGCATCATTTATTGTCATGGCAAGTTCCATTAGGCAAAATACATGTAATTAGATGGCAGCAAAGATCCCAAAGCAGTTTAGCTATTGTGAGCATGTTGTTGTTCAGTAGCTAAGTTGTGTCTGACTCTTTGCAACCCCATGGACTGCAACACACCAGATTTCCTGTCCTTCACTATCTCCTGGAGTTTGCTCATACTCATGTCCGTTGAGTCAGTGATGCCAAGTAGGGTAATTGCAAAAGTACCCTCAAACTTCTTGACAATAGCTTCAAACTATTAGGGTGATGTGTAGACATTAGAGAAGCAACAGCAGACTGATGGACTTGGTGTCCAGCAATTGAGGATGGGACAGCCATCTTTAGAACAGTATCAGAATTCCCCCAAACAGAGTCTTCAACTAGAAATGAAATGGAAAATTTATATTCATCTTCCAAATTGGATTGGACATCCTTCATTTGTCTCCTCAGCTCTATAATTTATAAGCAGTAATGACATCATCTTTGGATCATAACAGTTAATAGGAAAAAATGGTCAAAGAAAAAGGAGGGTTTATTTTTTTTTTAGTGGAAATGGGTTATATAATCCAAGATTAAATTGGACTGTGTCCTATGACTTTGGTGTCTTCAATCCTGTCATTTACTAAATTCCTTCAGAGTTGAATCAATTGATGTAGCTTCCAGCATTCCATGAATAAAGTTATTTAGTCATATCCCATAGATATGACTTCTTTTTCTGTTTTTGGTTTTTACTTGCCTCCAAGTAACATCATTCCAGTAAATGCTGAGGTGTTTGCTTTTACCAACACTATTTTCTGTGGAGTTTCATTGCTTATGGATATGAAAAATCAGAGTGTGCAGTAACTATAAATATGAAGGTGTCTTTCTGTGAATAAAGACAGCAATATAAATTTGAACTCTGACCTTCAGATTTTAAAACTTTTCTCTGATGCCTTGCTAAATTATTTTTTGTTCTTAAAAAGAGAAAAGGGGGGTCGAGTTATTATAAAATGCTTTACTATTTAGGCCATATTGAAGTGGCATTTTATGACTTTTAGGAGTGGCAGTAAACCACATTTCACTGATCTTATTTTATAAGTCACAATGCATTTTTAAAGATGGGATACAAATTCATTCTACTGAGTGTAGCTGGTTCTGTAGATGATAAATATCACACAGGAGAGAGCAGGTTTTCTAACTATAAAACCGTTCTCACCTTGTTTCAGGAGAATTAAAGAATAAATAACTCATGAAAAAGTAAAACCAGGAGGGTGTATGTTTGTATTCTGTGTGAGATTAAAAGCACCTAGCTTTAACTATAATATTGTAGTAGCAATCGAGTAACTTATTACCTATTTTTCCATGGAATCAAAATAAATTCTCCAAAATATGCTTCCCTTTCTATATTCTTCATTTCTTCTTACTTCCTCTTTGACTAGGACTTATTTGCTATAAGTGCATAGTGGTTAAGTGGTATGTGGACTTCTTTTATGGACTAGAAATGTGTTATATATGCTCCCTAAAGGAGGTTCACATATCACTTAATCACTTTCAAGAAAAGCTTCAAAATATTATCTAGACAACCATCCTGTTATCAGGGTAATCTTCTGTACTTTCTCAGATACTTGTCTGTCACCTTGACTTTAGAATTATCCCCAATAAATCCTTGTGTTCTAAATTCCACACACAAAATTTCATTGGGGCAAAATGAAACATATAATCATTTGCCCATTTTACATATACTGGGCTAGATCCTTTATATGCCTGAATTAAGGAGAGGAAGGGTGTTTTTTAAGGCACTCATGATAACCTAAACTCAGGCAGCACAACTTTCAGGACAAACAAGCACATGTCACTAAGAATACTATTTTTGCCCCTGACTAGGCATACAATGTCGGCTTCCCTGGTGGCTCAGACAGTAAAGAATCCACCTGCAATGCAGGAGACCTGGGTTTGATCCCTGGGTTGGAAAGATTCCCCTGGAGGAGGGCATGGCAACCCACTCCAGTATTCTTCCCTGGAGAATCCCCATGGACAAAGGAGCCTGGTGGGCTACAGCCCATGGGGTCACAAAGAATTTGACACAACTAAGCAATTAAACACAGCACAGCACAGGCATAAGATGTATCATTTCTTTTTGTAGTTAATCCATTAAACCCCTGGTGTTATTGTTCAGGCCTGGTCCATATAGATCAGGTGTGTATAATTGTACTTATTGGGAGTATAGGCCCTTGTTATCTTTTCCCTTAGTCATACAGTGGAGATTTGAATGCACTTTTATAAAAAATTGTATCCCTGTTATTGGGGATAGGGCAGAGATTTATCCCCATAAGGGAATATTTCAAATGCAGATACCCTTTTTGATATAATGGATATGTGACTCACTCATGTAAAAATTTGTATTCATTTGGAATTGAGATGCAGTTTCTACCTGTATCAGAGTATAAGAAAGTCCTCAAATCTATCTCACAAGATGCAAGAATGGTAAATATTAACTAATATGGAAAGAAACACATCTTCATGACAATAATTCCAATGTGCAAAAAACCCTGAGAAGTAATGTTAAATCATCTAATGGAATGTAGCTGTAGTAAGGCATGGAGTTTTTGTTTCACCACCATCGTATCAAGTTTTCATGGATGGTTTTCAAAACAATGAATGAAAATGAACCATTCACATTTTAAGGCTTATACATGACGTCTTTGTAAATGACATCAAATCATTACATTA
This sequence comes from Muntiacus reevesi, assembly GCF_963930625.1. NCBI lineage: Eukaryota > Metazoa > Chordata > Mammalia > Artiodactyla > Cervidae > Muntiacus > Muntiacus reevesi. The sequence goes on along the minus strand of NC_089271.1, from coordinate 84,654,279 downwards.
TACAGACTAGGACTACAAATTAAGCTTTGAGAGAAATAAACAGAACATTTCTGCAGGAACTGATATTAGTTTTCACCTCCCATAAACTGATAAAGTAAATAAGAAGAAGTAGTAATTGGAAGAATGACAAGACTTTTATTAAACATAAGAAAAAAAGTAAAATACATATTTATCAAGGGCTATTCCATGTTTATCCATGGAGAATTTGTGTGATAGATACTTGTAATTCACAAACCTTAGGCCTTGGTTAAAGTATCACTCCTCTTCTCCAACAGTAATTGCCATGAATTCATTTCCAGGAAAAGTGCAAAGAAAGCTGGATTCAGACCAGGGCAAGGAAGGTGTCTGACCTCCAGCAAGTAGTAATGCTGTTGAAAACATTGCTAGGAAGTGGACACATTAGTCCAAGTATAGAAGACTAGACTAAGATAAAAAGCTAAAGAAAATTTCCTATCATCCAAAGCCAAATTTCCATCAGAATGAGGAGTTTGCTTAGGTGAATTGTCTTCAAGCAAAGATTAGGATCAAATTGTTAGAAAACAGTGGTAGGTGTGATTGAGACTTTAGTAACAGCGAGATGTAATAAAACGATTGGGAACTTAAAGAAGATCTATGCACATAGTAGAATACAAACTGAACCTTTTAACTGAATGCTGGTTTCTTCTTGGTCTAATGCAATGAACTGTGGCAGATTGAGGGCAAAAATGGGGATATATATATGGACAAAAATGAATCCTATTATTTACAAGTAAAATCTTTAGGAAAAAGAAAGGTAAGATAAACCAGGTATAGCTTAATTTAAAAGGAAACCATCATCAAAGAACATGTGAAAGTTTACATTCTTCTGGATTTTATTAAAGACGTAGGATGTTATCCTTGATTTGGGAGCCTGGTCTCAAGCAACTCCAAAGCTACGAAGGCAATGTCAAAGGCATACTAACAAATGAACATATTGATAAATTTCATATACCTGTTTAATTTGTTTACTTCCCACAGTAGAAGTACATCTTATTTTCCACTCATATAACTCTGTAGCTCATTCCTAACAGATTACCTAGGTTGAATCCACCCAGCTTACCCCTTATGAATATGACTGCCCCTACCTACCCCCACACCACCCTCCCCCCATTAAAAGCACCTTGGGCAAACACTGCATGAAGTAAAACCTTTAATAATTTAGATGTCCTTATAACAGGAAATGGACGGGAAATGTTAAGAGGAAGAACTATGTATATGAAGAGAATAAAATTAGTATGGTGTATAAATGGAGTACAGAAGGGAGACTTAAGAAGACAGAAAAGATGTAAGAGGAGCGATAAGGATAGAGTCAAAGGAATATAACAGCAATTCTAGCTTGTCTTCTCTGTTCTATTTTCCCGAGGGTACTTTCTCTACATAAGTCTATATCCTGAGGACTTAGTCTTCCTTTTTCTCTTTAGCACAAACTCTTAGGTGAAAGAGAAGTCAATCTACTGATATTTATGTAAACATTGCCTAGATTCATTATGATCAAAGGGCTCCAATACACCTATTGAAGCAGTAATTTTCAACCGTGGCTCCTCAAAGAAGCACATGTTAGGAGATTTTACATCTGCCTATGCCTATTCCCAATAAGAGTATGTATGTGTTTGTGTCTGTGACTGTGTCTGTGTCTGTGTGTTGCTATTTGCAACCCCATGGACTATAGACTGCCAGGCTCCTCCATCCATGAACTTTTCTAGGCAAGAATACTGGAGTGGGTTGCCATTTCCTACTCCAAGGGATCTTCCTGACCCAGGGATTCATCTCACATCTCTTGCATCTCCTGGAATGGCAGGTGGATTCTTTACCACATCACTTTGCCAACAAAGGTCTGTCTAGACAAAGCTATGCTTTTTCCAGTGGTCATTTACAGATGTGAAGGCTGGACCATAAAGAAGGCTGAGCACTGAAGAACTGATGCTTTTGAACTGTGGTGCTGGAGAAAATTCTTGAGAGTCTCTTGGATAACAAGATCAAACCAGTCAATTTTGAAGGAAATCAACTTCGAATATTCATTGGAAGACATGATACTAAAGTTGAAGCTCTAGTACTTTGGCCACCTGATGGGAAGAGCCAACTCACTGGAAAAGATCCTGATGCTGGGAAAGATTGAGGGCATGAGGAGAAGGAGGCAACAGAGGATGAGATGGTTGGATGACATCATCAATTCAATGGACATGAATTTGAGCGAACTCCAGGAAATAGTGAAGGACGGGGAAGCCTGGAGTGTTGCAGTCCATGGGGTCACAAAGAGTTGGACATGACTGAACTACTGAACAACAACAACAGCACCTGGGAGCCCCCAGTACAACAGAGTCTCTATTAATTGAGTGGAGCTTAGGGACTGGTATTTTTTTTAAGTTCTATAGGTATAACTAATGGACAGCTAGTGTTATAAACCAGTGCTAACTCATTTGTTCTAAAAATTTTATGCAGAAATAATTCTCTGGAGAGCTAGTTAAAAAGGTAGATGTCTAAGCCCCAGAATTTTACATTTAATAGTTATGATAAAGGGCCTAGGACTTCACATTTTAAAAAGGACACTACATAATGATCAAGCGATCAATCCAAGAGGAAGACATAACAACTGTATATTGCTATGTTCCCAACACAGGGCACCTCAATACATAAGACAAACACTAACAGACACAAAAGGGGAAATTGAAAGTAACACAATAATAGTAGGAAACTTTAATATCCCACTCACGCCAATGGACAGATCATCAAAACAGAAAATTAAAAAGGAAGCACAGACTTTTGAACTCTGGGGGAGAACGTGAGGGTGGGATGTTTTGAAAGAACAGCATGTATATTATCTATGGTGAAACGGACCACCAGCCCAGGTGGGATACATGAGTCAGGTGCTCGGGCCTGGTGCACTGGGAGGACCCTGAGGAGTCGGGTGGGGAGGGAGGTGGGAGGGGGGATCGGGATGGGGAATACATGTAACTATATGGCTGATTCATGTCAATGTATGACAAAACCCACTGAAATGTTGTAAAGTGATTGGCCTCCAATTAATAAAATAATATTAAAAAAAAAAAAAAAAAAAAAAAAAGGAAGCACAAGTCTTAAATGATACATTAGATGAAATGGATCTCATTGATACTTTCAAGACATTCCATCTAAATGCAGGAAAAATACACCTTCTTCTCAAGTGCACATGGAACATTCTCCAGGATAGACCACAACTTGGGTCACAAATCAAACCTCAGTAAATTTAATAAAATTGAAACCATATCATCTTCTCTGACCACAACACTATGAGACTAGATATCAATTAACAAGGAACACACTGTAAGAAACACAAACACATGGAGATTAAACAACACGTTTCTAAATAACCAACAAGTTACTGAAGAAATCAAAAGGGAAATCAATAAATTTCTAGAAATAAATGACAATGGAAACATGACAACTCTAAACCTATGAGATGCAGCAAAAGCAGTTCTAAGAGGGAAGTTTATACTAATACAATCCTACCTCAAGAAACAAGAAAACAATCGAGTAGACACCTTAACGTTACACCTAAAACAACTGGAAAAAGAGGAACAAAACACCCCAAAATTAGTAGAGGGAAAGAAATCCTAAAGATCTGAGCAGAAATATATGAGGAAAAAAAGAAAGAAACAATAGTAAAGATTAATAAAACTAAAAGCTGGTCCTTTGAGGAGACAAACTAAATCGACAAACCTTTAGCCAGACTCATCAAGAAAAAAAGAGAGGAATCAAATAAACAAAATTAGAAATGAAAAAGGAGAGGTTACAACAGACAATGCAGAAATACAAAGGATTATAAGAGACGATTATGAACAACTATAGGGCAATAAAATGGATAACCTGGAAGAAATGGACAGATTCTTAGAAAAGTTCAATCTTCTAAGACTGAACCAGGAAGAAGTAGAAATTATGAACAACCCAATTACATGCACTGAAATTGAAGCTGTGATCAGAAACCTCCCATAAAAAAGCCCAGGACCAGATGGCTTCACAGGAGAATTCTATCAAGCATTTAGACAAGAGCTAATGCCTATCCTTCTAAAACTCTTTCAAAATATTGCAGAAGAAGAAACATTTCCAAATTTATTCTACGAGTCTACCATCACCCTGATACCAAAACCGGACAAAGACAACGTGCACACAAAAGAAAATTACAGGTCAATATCACTGATGAATATAGATGCAAAAATCCTCAGCAAAATTTTAGCACACAGAATTCAGCAACACATCAAAAGTTCATACACCATGACCAAGTTGGGTTTATTCTTAGGGGTGTAAGGATTCTTCAATACATGGAAATCAATCAATGTGAAACACCATATTAAAAAATTGAAAGATATAAATCATATGATCATTTCAATAGATGCAGAAAAAGCCTTTGACAAAATTCAGTACCCATTTATGATTAAAACTCTCCAAAAAATGGGTATAAAAGGAATCTACCTCAACATAGTAAAGGCCATATATGATAAGCCCACAGCAAACACTCTCAATGGTGAAAAGCTGAGAACATTACCCCTAAGGTCAGGAACAAGACAAGGGTGTTCACTTTCACCACCATTATTCAACATAGTTCTGGAAGTCCTAGTTATAGCAATTAGGGAAGAAAAAGACATAAAATGAATCCAGATTGGAAAAGAAGAAGTAAAGCTCTCACTGTTTGCAGATAACATGATACTGGACATAGAAAACCCTAAAGATAATATCAGAAAATTACTAGAGATAATTAGTGAATTTAGCAAAGTTGCAGGATACAAAATCAATGCACAGAAATCACTTGCATTTCTAAATACTAATAATGAAAACTCAGAAAGAGAAATTAAGGTATCAATCCCATTCACCATTGCAACAAAAATAATTTAATATCTAAGAATAAACTTACCTAAGGAGACAAAAGAACTGTACACGGAAAATTATAAGACACTAATGAAAGAAATCAAAGATAACCTAAACAGGTGGAGAGATATTCCATGTTCCTGGGTAGGAAGAATCAATATTTTGAAAATGACTCTACTACAAATGCAATCTATAGATTCCATGCAATCCCTATCAAATTACTGATATTTTCACAGAGCTAGAGCAAAAATATTTCACAATTCGTATGGAAACACAAAAGACCCCAAATAGCCAAAGCAGTTCTTGAGAAAGACGAATGGAGCTGGAGGAATCAACCTTCCTGACTTCAGGTTATACTACTATACTAAAACTATAGTCACCAAAACAGTATGGTACTGGCACAAAAAACAGAAATATAGACCAATGGAACAAGATAGAAAGCCCAAAAGTAACCCCTGCACCTACAGGTCCCTTATTTTTGACAAAGGAGACAAAAATATACAATGGGACAAAGACAGCCTCTTCAATAAATGCTGCTGGGAAAACTGGACAGCACCATGAAAAGAATGAAATTAGAACACTTCCTAACAATATACACATAGATAAGCTCAAAATGGATTAAATACATAAATGTAAGACCAGAAACTATAAAACTCTTAGAAGAAACATCAGCTGAACACTCGATGACATAAATCAAAGCAAGATCCTCTATGACCCACCTCCTAGAATAACAGAAATAAAAACAAACATAAACAAATGGGACCTGATTAAACTTCAAAGCTTTTGCACAGCAAAGGAAACTATAAGCAAGGTGAAAGTCAACCCTCAGAATGGGAGAAAATGATAGCAAGTGAAACAACTGACAAAGGATTAATTTACAAAATATACAATCAGCTCATACAACTTAATACTAGGAAAACAAACAACCCAATCAAAAAGTGGGGAAAAGACCTAAACAGACATTTCTTCAAAGAAGACATACAGATGGCTAACAAGCACATGAAAAGATGCTCAACTTTGCTCACTATTAGAAAAATGCAAATCAAAATTACAATGAGTTATCACCTCACACTGGTCAGAATGGCCCTCATCAAAATGTCTACAAACAATAAATGCTGGAGAGGGTGCGGAGAAAAGGGAAAACTCTTACACTGTTGATGGGAATGTAAATTGATACAGCCACTATGAAAGTTGGTGTGGAAATTCCTTGAAAACTAGAAATGAAAGCAACATATGACCCAGCAATTCCACTCCTAGGCATATACCTTGAGGAAACCAAAATTGAAAGAGACACATGTATCTGTTTGTTCGTTGCAGCACTATTTACAGTAGCTAGAACATGTAAACAACCTAGATGTCCATTGACAGATGAATGGATAAAGAAGTTGTGATACATATATAATGGAATATTACTCAGCCATAAAAAGGAACACCTTTGAGTCAGTTCTAATGAGGTGGATGAGCCTAGAACATTAGGTTCATTATACAGAGTGAAGTGAGTCAGAAAGAGAAAGTTAAATACCATATTCTAACACTTATATACAGAATCTAGAAAAATAGTACTAAAGAATTTATTTACAGGGCAACAGTAGAGAAACAGATATAGAGAATAGACTTATGAACATGGGAAGAGGGGAGGAGAGGGTGAGATGTATGGAAAGAGTAACATGGAATCTTACATTGCCATATGTAAAATAGATAGCCAATGAGAATGTGCTGTATGGCTCAGGAAACTCAAACAGGGGCTCTGTATCAACCTAGAGGGGTGGGATGGGGAGAGAGATGGGAGGGAGGTTCAAAAGGGAGGAGATAGATGTATACCTATGGCTGATTCATGTTGAGGTTTGACAGAAAACAGAAAAATTCTATAAAGCAATTTTCATTCAATAAAATATCAATTAAAAATAATAAAAAAAAAAACTCTCAAGAACAGGAGGCTAAAAATTCCTCAAAATGAATTTCAAAAAGCATTATTCAAAGGCCAGCTGAATCATAGCTGGGTGAAAAATGTTAAACATGTATATAATTCTCTAATGTGGCATTATTACTTTGGGAATTTTTTTTTGACTGTATATAACATCTGTTACTATATTCTTTAAATTTTGTAATGTTGGAAGATGACCTGTTGTGTGAAAACTGAGAAAATTCCCTTTGATGATTTGTATTACTGATGCTTTTCATTTCATAAGTACTTAAATTTGAGGAAGATGTAATTTTCTTTATATAAAAATATATCTTGCAATTTCAAGCAGTAGGAGTTAAAAACTGCACTTCGTTTCCGAGGAAGGTTTTTCTGCTTCACTGATTATCAGAGGGTAGGTCCCTAATAATAACTACTGGTCATAGAATAGACCCAACCTTAAGTCTTTTCCCATTCAGCAACACCAATGCATTTCATATATGATCTCCAGATTTTATGGGCTGAGATGATTGAACCAGTGACACTCGCTACTATTATCTAGATACTGTACCTACTGGAAAGACAATATTAAGCTTGAAAAGTATGTTATCTAAACTTGAATCTACATGCTCTGATGTGAAATACAGAATGTCAATCACCCAGGTCATATTATTTGGGTGATTGACACCTTTACAGTTGATTAAGTTCTCAGTTCAGTTCAGTCGCTCAGTCGTGTCCAACTCTTTGTGACCCCACGAATCTCAGCACGCCAGGCTTCCCTGTCCATCACCAACTCCCAGAGTTTACTAAACTCATGTCCATCGAGTTGGTGATGCCATCCAGCCATCTCATCCTCTGTCGTGCCCTTCTCCTCCTGCCCCCAATCCCTCCCAGCATCAGGGTCTTTTCCAATGAGTCAACTCTTCGCATGAGGTGGACAAAGTATAGGAGTTTCAGCTTCAGCATCAGTCCTTCCAATGAACACCCAGGACTGATCTCCTATAACCTAAGGTTAGTCATATAATCATATAATTAGCGTTTCTAATATTTTCCACTGGCATCCCTTAGGCTGTCCGTTATATGGTTTGTCTATCCTCTTAACCCAAAACACCTTCTATAAAGTAACTATAAGAGAAAGAAAGAAACTTTTTGCATATATAAATGACATGTGATATATATTATAATGAATTTAAGCAGTTAGTCTGTTGGCTACCACACCTTTTCTACCTGTAAATGTCTCACAGATGTCTTAAAGGGTTATGGACATTCAAGGATTCCTAAACATCAGATGTATTGTGATTTTAATGGGATGCTGTTAGAGAATTTATATTCCATATAACACGATTAAAACCCCCTTCTTTTGTTTGGGTTTAGGGAAAGTAAAAATCAAAGTTAGATTCCTTTTGATGACTCTTGTATTGAATATATTGAAACCAATTGTTAGATGCACTTTGCAATATGACCCTGAATGTGCAACCACTAGTTTCTTCTTGTACAATCTGGTTTGATTTCAGAGCAGAGTTACACATGGAAAGAGTTGGCTACTGTCTCACTCTGGCACAATTACAAATTCAGTAACTTTAACATAATGAATGTTTTGTTTTTGTTTGATTTTTTACACTTAATTTAATTCTGTGAAAAGATTCACATGGCTCAACAATGAACAACTATAAACAGAGTGAGAAGTCTCCTGTTAACTCCTGTACCTAGGTCCTACCTCACATTTCACATTTAACTGTTGCTAATTTGTTTATTCTGTATTTTTCCATGCCACTATTCATTGGCTCAGTTTCTGCACTTCTTTTCTGTTGCATTGATCTGTATATCAATTCATGCAACTACAAGACTGTGTTTTACTTTAGGGCTTTACATTAAATTTTAATAGTTAGAAGGGTTGATTTCTTCTGCTTGCCCTTCTGTTTTCAATTTTTCATGATTATTTTTTGCCTATTTTTCCATATGAACTCGAGAATCAG